>NC_142352.1:34672537-34850037 GCF_059441175.1 Urocampus carinirostris
TGGCCGTTGTTCAGAGACTGCTTGGCTTATGGCATCAGCGTCTCTGCCGTTATTGCTATCATTTCCGATAACAAGGTGTACTGGTGAGCCGGCATGACAGTAGGAGAATGTGAATATGGAGCTCTTGTAAAACACATCAGCTGTCAATTGGGTCTCGTGATACCAAGAACACAAGTAGTGCATAACATTTTTTGTGAGGTCTCGTTTGTCTTGCCATTATATGGACTAATTACATGTTTATAATAAGTATTTCTATGATCATGATACAACATTTACAAATGATAAGATTAGAAATAGAGTACTTTGAGGTCTTTGACCCTCAAATGTTAAACATTTGTCAAGTCAAAGTCAGCTTTATCGACAATTCTGCAGCAAAAACAGAGAATTGAAGTCGTGTTTCTCTCAGCCTTCGGTGTCTAGAAAATAAAAAAACACAAAAACACTATGCTAGGACACACTAAACTAAGACACACATGTATACAGTACAACAGATAGACAGTCCACACATAAGTCATAAAACTAAGGGATCAATAAAAGAGCATTTTCAGTGGTAAATTGTAATGGAAAGAACAACCTGCAACTGAAAAGGTAAGCTTTATATTCATGTCATTTTTACCCAACACATATAAACCCCTTTCTGTCTTTGTAAATAAGTGTGACGTAGCCTAGCACGGATTGTTGAGGCAAAATGGAGGAATTCATGTCAATTCACTCCATTCCATCGACAGAAAAAGACCGTTCATCAAAGATAGTGAAGCTCTTAAAAGCACATATTATGTGCATATACAATGCCGGTCCGTACCAGGTAAGTACCGAGTAAAATACCCTCATATGCCAGCAAGTTAAGTAGAATAGACGAAAACAGTGGCTCGACTGACCTGTTCATATTTACAGTAGCTTAGTTAGGAGAGTGATGAACAACGAGAGTATGAGTATGGATGTTAAGAGGGGACTGTATGAGAGTGTGATTGTGCCGATTGTGTTGTATGGTGCAGAGACTTGGAGCCTGAACGCAGATTTAAGAAGGAAGTTGAATGTTTTTGAGATGAAGTGTTTGAGGACTATGTTAGGAGTGACAAGATTGGATAGACTGAGAAATGAAATTGTGAGAGACAGAACTGGAGTAGTCGTGGAACTGAGCAAGCGTGTTGATAAGAGAGTACTCGGTTGGTTTGGACACATGGAGAGGATGGATGAGGAGCGAATGTTGAAGAGGAACTACAGAGCAGAAGTCAATAGAAGGAGACCAAGAGGAAGGCCGCGATTGACTTGGCTGGATGGTGTTATGAGTGCACTGCAGGAAAGAGGTGTTAATATAATGGAAGCTAGAGCTCTTGTTGGTGATAGAAAGGAGTGGAGAGGTGTTGTGAAAGGATAGTGGGATTGTGGACGCGTTCTTAAGGATGGGCAGGGCACCCCTATGATGTGGCAGGGGTAAACCAATGAAAGCTGTCGGGCCCTGCTGTTGAACAAAAGAGTGTGTTGTGTCACCCTGACCCGAGTGACATGGCCACTTTCTGGTGTCCCATTTCATCTGGAGGGACAAAAGCATGACCAATTTAGGTGCCGAGGTGCCTAACTTGTTTGGGTGTTTGGACAATTGTTGGCCATGGTCCCATCGATAATTCTTATGTAATAATGTATTAAATATATATCAATAAATATCAAAATAGCAGCATAGCGGGACAGTGGTTAGCGCGTGTGCGGCACAGTTCTGAAGTCATGGGATCAAACCTTCCTGTGTGGAGTTTGCATGTTCTCCCGTCCTTGCGTGGGGTTCCCTCCAGGCACTCCGGTTTCCTCCCACATTCCAAAAACATGCAGGTCAGGTTAATTGGCCGGTCCAAACTGTCTCTAGGTGTGAATGAGCGAGTGAGTTGTCTGTCTCTGTGTACCCTGCCCACTGATGGCTGGGATGGGCTCCAGCACCCCTGCGACCCTACTAAGGATAAGCGGTGCAGATAATGGATGGATGGATATATCAAACAACAGAACTATGGATTAGTTCACACTGGATTACTTCCTTTAATAGTACAGGATCAATTGAAAAATTGGCTTTGAAAGTCCCCAAAAGTGTTTAGCCATTAAAAACCGTGAAAACAGTAAGTGGCAAAATAATAATGGTTCTTAAATTTATTTTTGTGTGACCCAGTGGGTAACGACCCATTGCCTGGTACCTGTCCAGGGCCTAGTGTTAGGGCACCTGTGTTGTACATGACCTAGTTTTGTTTTGAAGGGCCATAGCTGGAGCATCAGTGATATTGTCTACAAATAAAAAATAATATTTTTTTTTTCTATACATACTTAAGATATGGTCCACAAGACGTCAGTTACAGTATATCAGCATATCAGTTGCTCACGCAAATGTCCTCCATTTCAGGTATGATGCCGCCTGCCTCCTACTTGTCTACGGCGTCTACATCGCTGTCCTGTGCTTCGACCTTCGCATCAGCGAGTTTGTCCTGAGGAAGATCAGTCCTTGTTGCACCTGCATGGGGAAGGTTTCAGGAGAAAAGAGGGAAACACAGCCGCTGATGGGCCTCTGGCAGGACGACACCAGCCTACGAGTTCACAGCCGGTCCAGGACAGACAGCGGCATCTTTCAGGACGACTCGGGATATTCCCATCTGTCCCTCAGCTTGCACGGCCTCAATGAAATTCCCGATAGTAAGATGTTACACAGTCTCTGCTCTCGGCAACGCTTTAAGTCAGGGTTGTCAAACTCAGTTTGGCTCTGGGGCCCGATCCAGACTTTCTGTTCTGAGGCGGTCCGGATCAGTAAGAGGATGTCACCTCCAAATTTTTAGCTTTGTTTTTCAGCATTATGTTTCATCATTAAGCTTACTTTAGTAACATACCCTATATAATAATCATCACGGATGACAAAGGATCTTTTGTAAACACAACACATGTATTCACAACAGTAAGAAAAAAAAACATTTTCATGGTTGTCATTTAATGTGTTAGCTAGTTTATTTTAACGGTTGAGTGAACGCACTTTTACCTCTGAACCAACTCACCACGCTATACAAACTCAACACTGCCCTCCTGTGGCCAGAGAGAGCATTTGGTTTGCATTTATTTTAAAAAATCTTAACTTTTTAAAGAAACTACCAGGAGACTTGCTTCTTTTTTTGACATACCGTTTTTTACGACCATAGGGCACTCTGTGTTAAAAGCGCAGCCTCTGTAGCTGGTTCTAGTTCTATATTTAACACTATTCATGGCGCACCGCCCAATCGGGCGCTTGTGCCCTCCGCTGTGGCTGTGTTACTACAAACAGACAGACATACAAATGTGTCCATTTAAAATTACATCTTGAGCCAAAACAGAGTTTTGTTGTGGTTTATTTAGGTACAAAGTTTAACACTGACATTTTTTACCGGTAATCCATATCAAACAAAACCATCAAAGTCCTTGTCCTCGATTTCTTACCACTACAGCTTTGCTAAATCTCCATTAAAAGATTGACTTTCTTCACTTTCATAGTCACTTTCTGTTCAGTGCGGCTCTTCTGAAATGATGCTAGCTTTCGCAAAAACTCAAACAAGAGTCCCAACAGACACATTAGCCCAAGCGTTGACAGTCAATTATTTTAATTATAATCTGCTGAAAATGTATGTGTCCCCGTAGACCTTGTCCAGATGGAAAACTGACATCATTTAATAAACGAAGGTAACAAGACGAAAAAATAACTTTCAAATTGCTAAAGAAGCGCTACAGCGTTAGCATCCAGGAGTACTTCCGCAAACAACAGACGCATTGCGTGTGACGGCACGTATCCTGTCCTGCACATGAGGAACACTTCCGGTGTTCAAACAGTAGACTGCATACAAGTTGGAATTAGCTGGAAATGTTAATAATCTCACAAAAACAAGATTTCACCCAAAAATGTTGTAATTCTACAACTCGGCCAAGGCTCAAACCTGTCAGCTCACAGTCTCGGGGCAGGCACCCAACCCTAAGGACACCGAGCAGAGCAACATCCTACGCTATATATTACACACAGCGCACTGCATAATTTGAAGAGAATCTGAGACTTATGTGTGCCATATGGTCAAGTAAGTACGGTAGTCGGAAATATATGGTGGACCAGAGTAAATAATCCAATGGGCTGTATTTATGTATGTTTGACATACCTTTTCTAATCTGTTGTAGTGAAAACATATATGTTGAGATATCTTATTTTACTTATTTCAAAACAAATGTCAAGGTCAACATAGACCACTAATGTATTTGAGCTTCTAATGTGATGTTATTTCTCAATAATGACAGTCACAACCGAGCCTCCTAAAACAGATTAAAAAAACAAAGGTTGTTTTTTTTTTTTAAATTGCCTTGATATGTTACAGCATGTCATTGTAGAATAACAAATAAGAATAGAGTAAACAGTTTCAAGGGTTTTGCCAGTGGTAGAATATGTCGGCGCCATACACTCAAAATATGTAATCATTTTCAACCACACCTCCCTTTTCCAAAATCAACAACCACCTTCAACAGGTATATGTCTAAATCCATTTCTGAAATTACTTTTTTTACCCCATGACAATTCTCAGCAGAACAAAAAAGTGTCTTTGCCATGCCCGAGAGCGACCTGAAGAGGATCCTTTGGGTTTTGTCGCTACCAATTATTGTGCTGCTTTTCCTGACTGTCCCGGACTGCAGAAGGCGCTTCTGGAAGCAGTGGTTTATCGTCACCTTCTTCATGTCTGCAGTCTGGATCTCGGGTTTTACATACATCCTGGTGTGGATGGTCACCATTGTCGGTAAGAAGTGTAATGTTGCATCTTGAGTTTGAAAACAACAAAAGAGTGGTACATCTTCTTACGAGATTAATTCGTTTCAAGATCGAGCTTGTAGGTCGAATTGCTTGTGTAACGAGCAAATTTTCCTGATACATAACTAAAACCTAATTTGTCCGCTCCCTTCCTCCCAAAAAGATCCACATGCACTCGAAATACCTATTAAACACATATTGCTGATTACTAAAAACGTATTCAAATAATAAACCTAAAAAGTATGGTAGTAAAATAAATAAGATTATATTGATGAAATAAAATGCAAGTTTATTATGAGCACCATAACAATTGTGCGCGTGTGATGCGGAGGAGGGTGGGCGCTTGCAAGGAGGAGTCACAGAGCGGTGACATTATAAATTTCCTCCGTATTTTATACGTTTTTTGATGATTTCACATTATGTAAACCGTATAACATTTTTATATGGGAAAAATAACAACAACAAAAAACGATTTAGTCTCACCCATTTCTCTCCAGTATAAGGCCGAAACGGCATACCCTCTAGACAGCCTACTGTAAGCTGACCTTAAATATTGTGTTCTTTTATTTATAATTAAGTCAAACCAGCAACACTGAAACTCTGATTTATTGCAAAAATAACTTTTACTGATGATATAAAATGAGGGGTGGAATGCTTTACATCTATCTATCTACCCTGGACATATCCCTCGAGAGGGGTGACCGACAGCAATCCAAACATTTACACAAAAACAAAGAAAATAAAAAAAGGGAAAATGTAGCAGAAAACCCACACATCATTTTTGGGACCATGTCCTACCCAAATGCCCAAACACCCAAACAACTTAAGCACCTCAGCACCCAAGCTTTCGTCCCTCCAGATGAAACGGGACACAAGGAAGCGGCCATGTCACTCGGGTCAGGGTGACACAACACACTCTCCTGTTCAACAGCAGGGCCCAACAGCTTTCACTTGTTTATCCCTGCCGCATCATACAGGTGCCCTGCCCATCCCTTAGAACGCGTCTAAACATCCCACTATACTTTGACAACACCTCTCCACTCATTCCGATCACCAACAAGAGCTCTAGCTTCCACTATATTTAGATCTCTCTCCTGCAGTGCATTCATAACACCACCCATCCACGTCAATTGCGTCCTTCCTCTTGGTCTCCTTCCATTTACTTCTGCTCCCGTAGATCCTTTTCAACATTCGCTACTCATCCATCTTCTCCATTTGTCCAAATCAACCAAGTACTCTCTTATCCACACGCTTGCTCAGTTCCACTGCTACACCAGTTTTGTCCCTCACAATTTCATTGTTCAATCTATCCATTCTTGTAACACGTAAACTACTCCTCAAACACTTCATCTCAAGAATATTTCATTTCCTTCTCAAATCTGCGTTCAGGTTCCAAGTCTCTGCACCGTACAACACAGTCGGCACAATCACACTCTCATGCAGTCCCCTCTTAACATCCATACTCATACTCTAAGATTTTGTATTTTGTAAGGTAAAATACGACAGTTTGTAAGGGCATGGAGCCGTGGAGGATGACAGGCATGCCATAGTCAACAAAGACCATGCTAGAAAGCTACCTCAGAAAAAAAACACCAGAGCTATGTCAGAAAACAGTATCTTGAAGCACTGAAAGAGTCAAATAAGACTTATTTAATGAAAAATCACAAGTACTCATGGGTTCCAAAAGCACAAATCGCTTTCAGCGTTGTGCCCATGCATTCGTATTTGCAATGGGCATTGGTAGGACAGCTAAAGGGGTAGGAAGGAATTTCAAAACACCGTATCGTTTTTGTTACTGGTAGCAGATGACAATGTCATTGTATATTGCTAATATTTTTGCAGTAGTCTTCATAATCTGTCTTGCTTGATTAGATAGATGACGCTTTGTCTTTGTAAGGTTTGTTATGGCTTGAAGATTTGCAATCATTAAAAAAGCAATTGGCAGGTATGTGGTCGAGTGACTGTATGTAAGCACTTACTGTACACTTAAAATTTATGTTAATTTCAAATGAACATACACACAAACATTTCACAGCACTTTTTACTATGCCTGTAGTAGATTGCATGTGCAAACTTGAAAAGTTGATGCTGGTGGTAAGCATTCACACCTGGTGAGCAGTCTCTAAAGTCCGGCTTTGGGACTGCTTGTGAACTGGATTTTTCTTCGTATAGCGGACAAGAGTTTTGTTTAAAAAAAAAACTAGCCTACAAAAATTCTCGTGTATAGAGGTGCTCGTATGAAGAAGTACCACTGTACAAACTTTGGAGTTTGCAGTGTTTGCAACTTGTGAGGATAAAAACGTCAAAAGGGAATCACATGCTAGTCTGGTGCTTAATTCCTTAAATGCCATAGTCCTGGGAGGAAGAGTGTATTGGGTTGGGTGAGGGACTACGAGCATGTGCTCTTTCCCCGTGCCTACCCTTGTAGGATTACAGTCCACCTTACCTAAGGGCACGGTCATGTGTACACATAGAATGGGTTGGGCTCCCGAAATGGTTTTAGCTGCAAGGAGGTGGAGTGCTGCAACTTCATCATGTGACGGCCTAGTTGTAGTGAAGTGTATAATGGGATTATTATTGCATGGTCGTCAGACTGTCTATCACGGGAGAAGGTTCCTGGAAAAGTTGACATGAGACCAGGCAGGTACAACTCATGCCACAATAGCATGAGATGGTTTGAATGAATAAATGAAGTTTTAGACATAGGACAAAAAAGCATGGACCACTAATTATCAAGAGGGAACAACAAAATATTTGCACGAAATAAACAATTAAGCAATACAAATATACTATACATAAACATGGGCAGGTGGTAGTAGGCAGAAGTTATTAAGTGGCCACCCCTGTTACTTGTGTTTCCTTGCAAAGAGACATATTCAAAACCAAAACAAGAAAACAGGAATTTAGAAAAAAACAAAGAAATGACATGTTAAACGTATAAGATTATTGCTGGTGACTTGTAGCATATAATATCTAAGGAAAATCTTGATGTTATGAATTTCTCTGAGATACTGAGTGTCTGGTCCGTCACAACTGTTGAATATTTGTTGGTAGTTGGCGCTTACTTGCTTTGTGTGCAAATAATAGGGATTTCAGTTTCACTATATCTTCAAATTTGAAAAGGTTAAATGTTATAAACTGTTTATTTATGTTATTTCAATCCACCGTTATTCACAATCCGTATAGCTTTCTTCTGTAATTGAATAAGGGATTCTATATGGCTTTTATGTATTTTCCCAAATCTCAATACAGTAACTATACAAAAAGGCAAAGTTAACGAACTTTACATAATTTTGAAGGGTTTTCTGTTCAAATGTGTCCGTGCATCTACTCATAACTGCAATGTTCTTTGTTAATTTGGTTTGTATGCTCTATATATGGGGTCTCCAGGTCATGTCATGGCTTATAATCACACGAGAAACTTAAACTCTTGAACTTTTTCTGTTTGAACATGACCTCTTCTTCGTTTGTATTTCAATGTCTTTTATGGATTTTCAAATACCATAACCTTTGTTTTTGATACGTATATTGGCAATTAGTTTTTATGAAGGGCAGCGCAGTGGTTAGCGCGTGTTCGGCACAGTTCTGAGGTCATGAGATCGAACCTCCTGTGTGGAGTTTGCATGTTCTCCCCATCCTTGCGTGGGGCGGCAGTAGCTCAGGAGGTAGAGCACTCTTCTTGGGATCAAGGGATCCCTGTTCGAATCCCGGCTCGTCCGGTGTTACATGTCAAAGTGTCCTTGGGTAAGACACTGAACCCCTAATACCCCCAATAAGCAGGTTAGCGCCTTACATGGCTGCAAGGCCGCTATTGGGAAATGTGGAGCACATTGTAAAGCGCTTTGGGAAGTCATTGACTTGAAAAGCGCTATATAAATGCAGATCATTTCATTTCATTTCCTCCGGCCACCTCCAACATTCCCAAATACATGCATGTCAGGTTAATCGTCCGGTCCAAATTGTCCCTAGGTGTGAACGAGCGAGCGAACTGTCTGTCCCTGTGTGCCCTGCGACTGGCTGGCAACCAGTTCAGGGCGTACCCTGCCCATTGCTCAAAGATAGCTGGGATGGGTTCCAGCACCCCCGGGACCCTCCTGACGATAAACGTCATTAGCAAATACAATGTTTTCTTTTTGTTGTCATTTATATCACTAAACTGTACATATTGTGAGATAAGATTTTATCCAGTGATATGTAATTCCTCAAATTCCATATTTGTGTAGCCTATGTAGTATAGTGACTAAAGCTTTCTTTGAAACTATGAAAATACAAACAGATTATAGCTTGTGGGCTATTTTTTGTGCTTTATTTTCCACCAGATCAATTAATGACAGTGAGCTGTGATAGATGTTAACTGAGACCTGGAAAACTATGTTCATTTTAGTATACAGCAAGTATCAAAATGGATCCCCTGGGAAGAATAAAACAGGAATGTTTCGGTGCTTAACATTTATTCCACAATCGCAATAGTAAAACTTAATTCTGCGCCTAAACCACTGACCAAGCATACAATATAATCTTAAAGAAATTTATTTTGCGTACCCCTGCTTAAAATCGTTCATCTCGGAGTCATCTAGAGATGTTTTTCAAAGCAGCATCAAAAGGAAAATGAATACTGTGAGTTGCAGTGGCAAGAACTTGAATTCGGAGATATCAGACAGGTAATCGTTTCTTTTGAATTATCCTAACAGGCGAGACGCTTGGCATCCCAGATACAGTGATGGGTCTCACGCTGCTGGCAGCCGGAACAAGTATACCAGACACCGTTGCTAGTGTCATGGTCGCCAGAGAAGGTATACCTCACTCCCATACACTCTTGGGAAAACGGGTATCACAAAATCTGTATTTCAAAGGCTTTGGCAGTATTGCGGGTAGGACCAAATGTTTGCAGGCAGTTTTGTGTAATTGAAACAATAAACTCAGGCAACTATAAAACTGTTGAATAAATGTTTTCGTTGTTTGTGCCATGACACCACTGGTTGAAAAAATAAGTATTCCCTCTGTACTAACAGAAATATATATTTTTTAATTGGAATAACAATAAACCAGAGTGGGCAAACTCTAGTCTGCTGGCCAAATTGGGAGCCCCAGGCATTTTAATCCGGCCGCCAAACAAAAATGGTAAAAACATGGTAGCATAGTCAATGGTCAACAAAATATTACTAATTAAAATGTTATGAAAATCTTGTCACTATTACCCATTTCTGAGTACTGCACTCAAATACCATATAAAGAAAAATGTAGTCAGCCACATTTTTGATGACATTTGTGCATTTCATGCAACAAAAAAAAAACACATTTGAGCTGGGTTTATTGCATATAGAGTTTAAAAATACAAATCTAGGGCTTAAAGGGGAACTTATATTACTCTAATTTAGAATGTTTCAAGACCAATTTCATGAAATCATCCATTATAGACCCTTATAAAATGTAAATGTAAATGTGCATTTATCAGGACATTATATATATAATATATATATATATTCATAAATATGAATGAAGTCTTATCCAATTCAAGATCTAAATATACAGTGCATCCGTAAAGTATTCACAGTGCTTCTTTTTCCACATTTTGTTATGTTACAGCCTCATTCCAAATTGTATTAATTTAATCTCATCTCAAAATTCTACACAAAATACTCCATTATGACAATGTAAAAAAGTTTTTTTTTTTTTAACTTTTTTTCAATTTATTAAAAATAGAAAACTAAGAAATCACATTTACATAAGTATTCACAGCCTTTGCCATAAAGCTCAAAATTGAGCTCAGGTGCATCTTTTTTCCACTGATCATCCTTGAGATCTTTCTACAGCTTAATTGGAGTCCACCTGCAGTAAATTTAGTTGATTGGACATGAGTTGGAAAGGCACACACATGTCTATATAAGGTCCCACAGTTGAGTGTGCATGTCAGAGCACAAACACCAAGGATGAAGTCAAAAGAACTGTCTGTAGACCTCCGAGACAGGATTGTCTTGAGGCACAAATCTGGGGAAGGATACAGAAAAATTTCTGCTGCTTTGAAGGTCCCAATGAGCACAGTGGCCTCCATTATTCGTAAATGGAAGACATTCTGAACCACCAGGACTCTTCCTAGAGCTGGCCGGCCTTCTAAACTGAGCGATCGGGGAAGAAGGGCCTTAGTCAGGGAGGTGACCAAGAACCCGATGGTCACTCTGTCAGAGCTTCAGTGTTCCCCTGTGGAGAGAGGAGGGCCTTCCAGAAGGACAACCATCTCTGCAGCAATCTACCAATCACGCCTGTATGGTCGAGTGGCCAGACGAAAGCCACTCCGTAGTAAAAGGAACATGGAAGCCCGTCTGGAATTTGCCAAAAAGCACCTGAATGACTCTCAGACCATAAGAAACAAAATTATCTGGTCTGATGAGACAAAGATTGAACTATTTGGTGTGAATGCCAGGCGCCATGTTTGGAGGAAACCAGGCACCGCTCATCACCAGGCCAATACCATCCCTACAGTGAAGCATGGTGGTGGCAGCATCATGCTGTGGGGATGTTTTTCAGCAGCAGGAACAGGCAGACTAGTCAGGATAGAAGGAAAAATGAATGCAGCAATATATAGAGATATCCAGGATGAAAACCTGCTCCAGAGCGCTCTTGACCTCAGGCTGGGGCGAAGGTTCATTTCAGCAGGACAACGACCCAGAGCACACAGCCAAGATCTCAAAAGATTGGCTTTAGAACCACTCCGTGAATGTCCTGGAGTGGCCCAGCCAGAGTCCAGAATTGAATCCGATCGAACATCTCTGGAGAGATCTGAAAATGGCTGTGCACAGACGTCTCCCATCCAACCTGATTGAGCTTGAGACTTATTGCAAAGAAGAATGGGCAAAACTGCCTAAAGATAGGTGTGCTAAACTTGTGGGATCATATTCAAAAAGACTCGAGGCTGTATTTGCTGCCAAAGGTGGATCAACAATTAAGCAAAGGCTGTGAATACGTATGTAAATGTGATTTCTTAGTTTTCTATTTTTAATAAATTCAAAAAAAGTTAAAAAAACAAAAAACTTTTTCACATTGTCTTAATGGAGTATTTTGTGTAGAATTTTGAGATAAGAGATTAAATTAATACAATTTGGAATGAGGCGGTAACATAACAAAATGTGGAAAAAGAAGCACTGTGAATACTTTCCGGATGCACTGTATATTTAGATCTTGAGTAAATAGGGAAATAATTTGTTTTTGAGACACATCGCCAGGGTTGGGTAGGGTTACTTTAACTTGATTACTTTCAATTACTTTTGGATTACTCCAATACCAAATATGCTAAAAAAAAAAGACAAAATAAACTAAATATGAATAAAATTATGACTCACAACATGTGGTAAGCTTTCTCTCCTGGCTTTGATCTCCGGCAAAACTAACATAAAATGCGACAGAAACAAAATGAAAATAAATCCAAACAGCTTGCCAACATCATTTTTGCCGTTCCATTTCCGTGTTCCATTACTCCCCAAGCCTGCACAAAATTTAGAAAGTTTATTCATATTTAGCTTCTTTTGTCTTGTATTAGCATATTTGGTATTGGAGTAATCCAAAAGTAATTGAAAGTAATCAAGTTAAAGTAACCCTACCCAACCCTGCACATCGCTACCTATATAAGTGTTGAATAAATGTGAGAGTAATAATTAGCTAACATTTAGAATTGAAGGAAGTTCTTCGTATTACAATTTACCACTGGGAAATAATTAATAATTATTTTCATGGAAGATAATAAATGTCTATAACTGATAAGTACCCGTAATATTGGAACTAATACACATTTCATAGTGCCCCGTTGGGTTGTAGCATGCACTTGTCCTCTTTGTCGTAACCTATGGAGACTCTCTTCATATGACAATGTGATGCAAACTAATTCCAGCTGCAGTTAAACACAAGGGAAGAAATGCAATGACAAAGCAAAGCCACCAGAGAGCAGTGTCAGTGTCATTTTTAAGTAGATGTGTTGAGTAACAAGCCAACAAATTCAAGCATTTACAAGCACTTCACATAAAATTTCAAGCAATTTCAATCCTTTAACACACATTAAAATTCAAGTTTCAAGAACGTGTACAAAAAAATTTAAAAATGGCTGGTATCCGCACTAGTGCCGTTACCTGGTAAGGGTACTCACTATTTGCACATCAGTCATATTGTACAACTTAGAAGTAAGGGATATTGTTAAAACCTTTTCCATTCAACCCAATAACTGTTCTTGGGGCGGCAGTAGCTCAGGAGGTAGAGCGCTCGTCTTGGGATCAAGGGATCCCAGTTCGAATCCCGGCTCATCCGTGTTACATGTCGAAGTGTCCTTGGGTAAGACACTGAACCCCTAATACCCCCAATAAGCAGGTTAGCGCCTTACATGGCTGCAAGGCCGCTATTGGGAAATGTGGAGCACATTGTAAAGCGCTTTGGGAAGTCATTGACTTGAAAAGCGCTATATAAATGCAGATCATTTCATTTCATTCTTGTATGGACCTAGTCTTTAACTTTATCTAATCTTGGTTTTGCGTCGTCAAATCCTAACATTGGAATGTTTTCTTCTAGGGAAAGCGGACATGGCCATGTCAAACATTGTGGGCTCAAACGTGTTTGACATGCTATGTCTGGGACTGCCGTGGTTCATCAAGACCGCATTTGTGGATACCAACAACCCTGTGGAGGTCAACAGCACCGGGCTAGTTTTTATATCTACAACGCTCTTGCTTTCCATAGTCTTTCTCTTTGTGGCAGTCCACATAAACAAGTGGAAATTGGACTGGAAACTGGGAGTCGTGTCCCTAGTCTGCTACATCCTCTTCGCTACTCTTTCTATCCTCTATGAGCTCGGGATTATAGGAAATAATCCTATAAGACTGTGCGGCGACTGAGAAATGACCCTTCCAGGACTAAAGCCATGTTAACCAAAAGCCTTGAGAAAATATTCCAAGCATGTTCCGCCTCTTTGCTCTAACAGTTAAATCCACTGTGCCACGAAGCAGGGCCCACTTGGTATAATCTCAGGAAGAGGGTGAAATATCACCGTACCAAAGATCACATTATCAGTGTAAACGTTCAACAACATTTCCAACCACAATGTGAAACAGCTTTTGAGATGTTTTATTTAAAATGGGAAATGTGTTTTGATAGGTCTACATTCAGAAAAACAATAAAACCTCTGTTGACTGGCCTAGTTATTGTATTTAAGCAACCATCAAAACCCGAACTAAGTTTTATGAGGAGTTTCTTATTGCCTGTGAGGAAGAAGGAACCATAAATAGCAGTGAAAACTTTCCACTTGCCGTCACCTTGCTCAATCGCCTTGTAACAAGCTCACAACGCTACAAGTACTCCCCTGACCTGTGATGAAAGTTGGGTAAAATTCCACAACCTCTCCTGGACTGATCTTGGGATAAAACATATAAAGGGCCTACTGTCCTGATGTTCTAAATCGAGTGTCACCCCACCAAAGAGGCCACTACAAGGCAGTGTAGGTCAACAATGTGAAACAGGAAACTACTCTGGCTTTATAGTACAGTCTCTAAAACCTTGAACTCAACAGACATTATTAACTAGCATTTTTAAAAATCAAAATGTTTATTTGTTTCAACAAATTGCCAGATCATTTAAAAAAAGGTTTAAAAAAAAAAGCTCAGGGCAGACATTTTATGGGAACAAAAAAAAAAACTAAATTCATGGATATGAAGGAAGATTGCGTCGTGCAATAGTGTTTTTAAAACAAAACAAGAATTCACTGGCAATTAGTACTCAAAATGGAAATAGGGGACCCGTTTTATACCAACAAAAACTAGGGATTACGATCGATACGGACATCCAACTCTCGGCCATTTACTCTTGTTCCATTCATCAGTCGGCATGCTTTTTCTGCACCATCTGGAGAGCTGAATCGGACTGTTCCGCAACCCTTTGACCTGCCGTTTTCCATCTTGACCTCTGCAAACATCACTTGGCCTAGAGACAAAAAAGAAGCAGCAACATTTCAAACAGTACTTATTTTTAATGTTTGCTTAACAATGAGTTGCAATGAGAGCATTTCTTTGATATGACTTACACTACATAGTCATAAGAAAGTGGTTTATATCAAAAGTTAAAAGAAAATACATACCGCAGTGCATGAAGGTTTCTTTAAGCTTTTGCCATGTAAGCTCATACGGGAGCTGCAAAAATATAGAAAAGCAACAGTTTAGCAGTACATAGAATAAACAAGTGTATACATTAGTAAAATATGTTAGCAGAGAAAAAAAAAAACAATCTGATAGAAACCTACATTTCGCACAAATATCTGACAGCCAGATTTGGACCCATAGCCTCGGGCAGACATTCCGAAGCCGCGATTCATGTCCATCCCTGACATTCCCATGCGGTCAAAGCCAGAGCCCATGCGATCCATCGACATGTTGCCCATCCGATCCCTCGACATGTTGCCCATCCCACCACCTGTGTCAGAATGACATGAATTTCAATGGACAGCCAATACCTCAGAAGTAGGTAAATAAAGACTGCAATATCTTTGTAAGCATTAGTGGATAAATACAGATGATGAATTACTCAAAATACATACAAGCGGGCAGCAGAGTAACAGACAAACACCTTCAGCTTTCACTCTGTTTTGCTAATGTTGTGAAGTGGACGCACGTGTGATAGTGATTGACCAAACCGTCTCTGAGAGACTATATTCAGGGATCAGAATGGAGATTTTCATTTTCAGCTGAAATAGCCAGGGTCCAGGAATAAAGCAGGGCGGAGCCTAAATACTGCAAGATAAGTTCAAATGCAGTTCAGTCCCTGCAGCTTGAGCAACAATGCGGCCAATTTTTCTAACGGCCGCCAGGGTGCGCCAGAGCAATAAAGGAAGAGTGAGACAGTCGGATTTTGAATTTGTTTGCTACGCAAGAGAAAAAGTGAAAAAGTCGGAATGCCTTTGGGGTTCAAAAACAGCGGAAATCCGCGGATCCGCGGAAAATTCTGATCCCTGTATATTTACAGCAATATAGAGCTTTTTGGACTAACAATAATCTCAAACCTAGGGCAAAATAGTGATGAGTAATCTGACAAAAACAAACAGGTGCACTACACCAGGGTTGGGTAGAGTTACTTTAACTGGATTACTATCATTTACTTTTGGATTACTCCAATACCAAATATGCTAACAAAAGACAAAAGAAACTATGAATAAAATTACTACATTTTGTGCAGGCTTGGGGAGTAACGGAATAGATGGAACGGCAAACATGATGTTGGCAAGCTGTTTGGATTTATTTTCATTTTGTTTCTGTCGCATTTTATGTTAGTTTTGCCGGAGATCAAAGCCAGGAGAGAAAGCTTACCACGTGTTGTGAGTCATAATTTTATTCATATTTAGTTTATTTTGTCTTTTATTAGCATATTTGGTATTGAGGGATGTGATTTGACCAAAGTGAAATTATCTGAAAATTAGGCGGGGGTCTGGGGGCCGCGGGCACCCAGCTAGGTCCAGGGCAGTGCCCTGGTGGGGGGACAAGTGGGGCGAAGCCCCCCGGAGCTCATGGGTTTTACGTTTTTTTAAGTACTTTCAATGCACTCAGATGACAAAGAAATAGACAAAACAACAGCATCAATTTTCAATGTATTTTGAACTATCCCATATAAAATTACAGTTTAAGTCAACTCAAAATTAGTCACATTAAAAAACATTGGACTGCCTTTGCTTTTAAAAACTATCACTGAGAATATCATCATATCTAACTCATGTTATTACTAAGTTAACACATAAATCATGTTGAAGAGTTCAAATTTCATGAAGAAATAATTGTATCATGACCAAATGAAAAGTAACTCATATTAGATAGAACATACCACAAATGTCTTTGTTATAGCAGAAGATGTTATCTATAAATGAAAGTACAATAAGTATAGGCCCTACAGTAAAGTGTTGGTGTAATGTACACATGAAAATCTATTATTGTAATTGTTAAATATTTATGGCCATTTTTATTACGTTATAATATTTTCGAAAAAAAGGGGAAAACTGTCAAATTTGAAAAGTTTACCACCTACCTCAAAATTCACGACTCTATCAGCAACTGGTACAGGTTTTTGGGGTGGATCACGTCTCTCTATTACCGCTTCCGTTTGTGGTGTCAATAAGGGATGGAGGCCTTAAAGTTTTGGAGTTTTCGTTTGGGCACCGAAACTACCAGCGATGGAATAATTTGTTGTTCTTGACTGGAGTTATTTCACGTGTTTTTTTGCTCTTTGCGTGACTTTCAAGAGCTTTGAAACCTCTCCCACCATAGAAAATGGTATCATGGCATCAAATGCAAAGCGCTTTCCCGGCACGATCGATCTTTCGAATAAAGTCACTGAACAAATTCGTCACAGTCTTCTTTCCAACATTTGTAGATAATTCCTTCTCCAACCAGTCCGATCGAAACTTGTTTTTTACGATCTTATCAATTTCTTTACCTCGCGGAGCATCTTTGCGTTCGATCTTGGACATCTTTCTTTAAACACTCGGCAAAAACGTGTGAGAAATGAACAATGGCATACTCCTACGCCTTTATAACAAGCGCGTTTATTGGTCAACACGGAGACTTCAACCAATCGCAAGTACGTTTCATTTCAGTTACGGAAACACTAAAATGGAATGCTGTAGAGACGAAATCGGTTTTTTTACCAATTAAAAAATCGGAAATCTTAAAATTTTATTTTTGGAGATAAAAAAAGCGGAATTCCGCGAATTAGCGGAAAAATCACATCCCTGGGTATTGGAGTAATCCAAAAGTAATTGAAAGTAATCCAGTTAAATTAACCCTACCCAACCCTGCATTACACATTTCTATACAGACATTTTGCCTTTCACATCTGACCGTTTATTGAAACGTTTGCCTTTCACATGAAACGGTCCAAAAAACTGAAAATCTGGCACAATTTAACATCAACAATTGTACTCACCCATTCCTCCAAATGAATCACCAAACCCACGGTTCATCAGCATGTCACTGTTGCCAAAATCTTGATCCATTGCGGCCATTCTTGAACGAAAAAGGTCTTCAAAGACAAAAACGGGGAACATGACAAAAGTGATCGCGTCTTATGCAGATGGACTGATGTTATAGCGCTCACCGCTCATCCTGTCCATTCGCATCTTGTCTCTTCCTCCAAAGTTAACCATCCTGGACATGTTGTCCATACCCCCTAATCCTGCCAGAATAGTCATTCAATGACAATCACAAATCAGACTGACTACAGCGCTTATTCAGAAATGATGGTAACAATAAAAAAATACCTCCGCCAAGTCTGTTCATACCGCCGAAGCTGTAAGTATCCATTCCTAAGGGAAATGGGGGTAACACATCATGCTTAAAAGGTATATACACGTTACAGATAACTTTAACTGTGCCACATGGTGAACTGCTGACTATAGTTGGATATTTAAACAAAAGTATTTTTTAATTTAGATTGTGAGATTTGTCATGCATGCAGTGGACATCTGTCAAACTTTAAATTTGATTTGTAATTGACCCAATGTGTGGATTTGTTTTCTTTTCAATCATTTGTCTTTTGTTAAAAAAAAAAAAAAAAAAAAAAAACCTTGATGATTCACATTTCTCTCTGACTCGGGCAAAAGAATACATTTTTAATGATAAAAATCTGCATTGCAGATAAAACCATGTCAGAATAAAATCAGATTGGATTGGAAAAAATACACATGTGTATCAAGAGCTTGTTTGCCATTAGTAATAGTCTTCCCTCACCATATCGCGGTTCCACTCCTCAGTAAATCTCCCATTTGTTTCCAACAATTATTTATTAGTTCAGCCGGATTTTTGCATAAATAGAGAAATATTCGGTGTCCTTTTAAGTGTGACCAAACCAGTCTCAGGACTGCTTTTTGGCAGTGATTGAGAAAAATCATATCATCAAGATGTCTGGTGAAAAATCAATAACCTCCATACACAAAACAATGTGAGAAATACAATGAGGACAGGCCCGAGTAACATCACGAAAATAGCCGTTGTCTTCGCATTTTTTATAATATAAATTAAAGGATGATTTTATTTATCCCTCTGACCAAAATCAATGTTTTCTCTTGCTCCAAACGTTGGCTCCAATGCAACAATGCTTATGCTTACGAGCCGTTGTGTACTTTTCTTACCAGAAGCATAGACTTAAACAACATATAAAAGGATCCAAATGTTGCATCCACTATGGACGCGGGATTCAATTCCAGTTACTGTCCTCCTCTTGCAGAGTTTGAATGTTTTGAATGTTCTCCATGTCTGCATGGGTTTCCTCTGGGAACTCCACATTACAAAAAGTCAGGTTGATTGGTGGGTTCAAATTGTCCCAAGGTGAGAGTGAGTGAATTGCACGTCTCTGCGTGGCCTGCGACTGACTGGCTACAAAAATTGGGTGTACCCTGCCCAATGCCCGAAGATGGCTGGGATAGGCTTTGCCACCCCTGCGACCCTAGTGAGGATAAGAAATGCAGAAAATAGATAATTAAGATATACCTTGCCCCATGGATCCCATTCCTCCTCCATGGCCCAGATTGCTTGCATTAATAGGCTGCCCTCCGGGTCCTAGTCCCATACCAATACTCGACAGACCTCCTATAGTTAGAGAGGAAAAAACAAAGAAATGACTAACACAAATTTGTCAACTGTCAAATATTTGCCCATTGATATTCTATGATTTGTTTGGTCTAAAACTGTTCTGCTTATCTGCCTTATCTATTGTGTTTGCACGTGGAGAAGAGGAAGCAATTTCATCTGTGCTCTATGATGTGCATAGAACATATTAGACAGTAAAGTTGAAAGACGGTGACTGAGAATTTCAATGAGTATTCATGTGTTTTTGAGGTTTGACATTACACTTTCATCTAGTTTAAATTCACATGAAATAGATAGATACTTTGTTCATCCCCGAAGGGAAATTCACAATGACATGTCAAATAAACAAACAACTGAAATAACAAAAATATTTCAATTAAGGGGTTGTGATTATTTCAATGAGAAAATGATTCAACCTCACAATTCCACCACTCTTAAGAACTAGGGTTTGCACACACTTTTCATGGCTAAATTCAAAAACTTTTTAAAGACGTTCTCCAGTACATTTAAAAAAAGAAACCCAGTGTGAAATTTGTATTTTGCAGAGACAAATACATTATGTAATTTTTGATATTGTATATGCAATTATCAAGACATGATTTTTAGATCTTGAGTAAATTACAAACATATGGGTGTTGAGTACAAAATGACAGTAACATGTAGATTACATTTACAGTTGCAGGAATGTTTCCCATTAAAATTTACCACTGTACCTTTTTTTTTGCATGGTCCATAATTGATATATAATCCTTTCCCTAGTTTATGTTCTCACAGGGATGCTGCTGGAAATGTGAATTTCCCTTCGGGGATGAACAAAGTATCTATCTATCTATCTATGTTTTATTGTGCCTTCTTTAGGTGTATGTAACATGCACGCAACGCACAAGGGGTGATGATGCTTCATAGGACAATGTCGTACAAGCTAATGCCAGCTGCCGTTTATTATAAGCAAGAAGAAATGAAATGGCAAGGCGAAGCCACAAGAGAGCAGTGTTGCCATCGTTATTAAGACTTGAGAAATATGGCAATAATTTCAATCATTTACAAGCACTTCACCTACAATTCAACCACTTTTAATCCTTGAAAACAAAACATTAAAATTCAAGCATTTTGAAATACTTCAAGCACCAATTGAAGTTGTTAAAACAACTGATAAAAGTCTCTGAATGTGAACTGAACCACAATGGGGAACAATTAAATGTTTTGAAATTATTCTGATCTTTGCAGTAAATGACATGCCTGGGCTAAACATTACAAGATATTTGATTGTAATGTAATTTTACACAAGATGGAAAATTAAATGATAAACTTATCTAGTGTGAGGGTTAAAGATCTTTGAATACATTGTTCTTCTTCTAGGTATATATGGCAGCACGGCAGCGCAGTGGTTAGTGCGTGTGCGGCACAGTTCTAAGGTCCTGTGTGGGTTCAAATTCAGCTACCGGACTTCCTGTGCGCAGTTTGTATGTTCTCCCCGTGCTTGCGTGGGTTTCCTCCGGGCACTGAGGTTTCCTCCCACATTCCAGACATGCATTTCAGGTGGATTGGCCGGTCCAAATTGTCCCTAGGTGTGAATGGGCGAGCGAGTTGTCTGTCCCTGTGTGCCCTGCCATTGGCTGGCAACCAGTTCAGGGTGTACCCTGCCCAATGCCCGATGATTGCTGGGATGGGCTCCGGCACCCCCGCGACGCTACTGAGGATGAGCGGTGAAGCTAATGAGATGATATATATATATATATATATATATATATATATTCATCTGCCCACCAATGAAAATAGAAAGCCAGCAGATGACAAGTAACTCACGTGGTAACTGAAGTTTTTCAACTTGGCGAAAATCATCAGATGGAACCGACATATCATCCTGTTAAAAACAAATACATGCAGTTAAATCACAACAAGATTTGTTAGTATCCAATAAAAAGTCAGCAAAATAAAAACAACCTTACCATTTTAACATACATTTTTCTGTCAAAGAGATACATTCCATTGAACATAGCTGATTTAGGAGTCAAGAAGAAGTTGCACACTCATGTAACTTTCCAGATTTTCTGTTGACACTTGAAGGATACAAATCGCTTGCAAAGCCTCCACTGGGTGCTCAAAAATAACAATTCCAATTCCACGGCTTTTGCCATCAGTTTCCTCTTTCACGATAGCTCTTTTTACCACACCTGCCATGCTGAAAATTTCCTTAAGCTTTTTCCAGCCTATCTTGAAATCAAGCTGTTGTAAAAAGAATATTTGTCGTCATGGCCCGATACCAACAATATTCCTTACTTTACAAGACTGTTTTGAGGAAAGGTGACATTGTATTCGATTGGCTTATCCTCACATTGGTCACAAAAACTTTACTTCCCAGCTGACCGGTTTGCAATGCATGCTTGATTTCGGGGGGAATGTTCGGATTATTTGCTATGGAGGAGGGGACACACATTCCACCGTGTCCCATGTCATGTCCCTGGCCTCCACCTCCTCCCCATCTTCCTCTGTTGAGTCCTATTTGCAGCAACACGCGGGAGGCCAGTTCCCCATCAGGGTCCTTGAAAAAAAGAAAAAAAAAAGGCAGGTGAAGGCTTGCACAAGTGAGGGTCGACATTGATCGATTGATCGCAAATGTTTACGTACCTCCCTAATTTTGAGAGGCCTTCCATTGAGGTCATGCTTATTCATGGTTTCTATTGCTTTGCTCACTAACTTTTCATCTTTGAATTCCACCACACTGTTTAAAGAGGACACAAAATTTGACATGTTTAACCATAAAAATGATTGATTAGGTATTAAAACAATAAGGAAATTTTACTTACCCACAACCCTACCCAGGGATCACAGAGGTACAGATAAGCGTCCGTGTAAAATAAAGGAGGAAACAGACACCCGTTAAACAAAGCCAAGGTATGTGAAAATGATATTCAGTTTATTAAGTAGTGGCTAAATTTTTTGTTTCTTTTTTTTTTACTTTTTAACAAAATATATAAAAGGGTAATTAGGACCCATTTTAAAAGTCTTTTGATTTTGATAGAGGCACATTTATACATCATGGAAGGTAAAAACAATACAAATATTAAAAAAAAAAGCTTTATGATTTTGCAAGACCTAAGTATTCCTTGGATGAGACATTTGGAGATTTAAAGGCCAATCAGAAGACCAATCACACAAACCTCATGCCCCTTTGGAAAATAGCCAAAACAAACTTTGACACCAATTAAAATGACAGCAACAAAAGCAAATACTTCTCTCTTGGAGGAGTTCATAAAGCTACTTTCCAAAATTCAACCAGACATCTCCCATTCAAGTAAATGTTAATCGTGACTCAACTAGCAGGGCCTAGAAACAACCTAGAGTACCTCCAGTACTTGATAGGCCCAAAATGAAGCATATCCTTCAAAAGCACTTGATTAAGGAGAGGCTGCTGAGGGTATGTCAAATCTGGTGCAGCAAGTTGACCACATCACTTACCCTTGACTTTCCTTCTGCATCCTTAAAGAGCTCCACGTATGTAACCTCACCAACTACATGAAACATACACAAGAAATACCAAAAAAAGAACAAAAAGTAATGTAAATCACCAAATAGTCAAGATGCTGCTAAAGCTGGAGATGTCCCATTAATAGGAAAACAGACCAACATCTCACCAGATAACACAATGCCTTTGTGGCCTGTAACTATCAAAACAATGCCAGAGACACACACTGCTCGGTTCAAACTGGGGAATTCAAAGACCTTCAACATTAATCAGCTGGTCAACAGATTCCAGTAATTACAATTTCCTTTTAAGTAGGCCTCTAAAACGTGTTTAAAATACATGGGCAAGGTTCAAGCTGCAACAAATGTAACAATGTCAGTCATATTCTACTACACATTTGAGATTAGCAAACGAAATGTCAGAATTAGAAAACAAAACATGTCATCCAGTGTCATATCAGCCTTTTCTCCTGGCACGTCATGCCACACTGCATTAACACCATCCAAATAATATGAAAACTATTTTGCACAATATGCTACGTTCCGACTATTCAAACACTGTACATATATCAAGGGGATGTTTAAAAACGTTTACTGTAATAAATAAAGTTCCATGATGCGGAGAAGTAAAACCATGTTAAAGGCATTTATCTCACCAAGGACGGGCTTACCTTTATCACGCATGAGATCCTTAATTTCCTGCCAATTCACATCATACGGAACGTTGCTGATGAAAACTTTGTTCTGATGGGCAGATTTCTTTGTGCCACCATGTTTGTCTTTGTATGGATGGTAGCGGCTTTCTTTTCGACTCTTCCACGTCTCTTTGCCTTCTTGTTTCTCATTTGAGGGATTGGACTCCTCAGAGTCACTAAGACATAACAGGCACAGACGCATGCATTAAATGTAATCTTAAATGTGTACTTATTTAAATAGCGCTTTTAAAGTCAATGAAAACTCTGTCTCTCTCTAACTCTCTCTCAAGGACCCACATTGCAGATGCTAAAACCAGCACAACATTCAGATAGGTAAAGAGGGCATGTCAAAGCGTTATGTAATTTGGCAGGCACAGGGAGAACATGTAAACTCCACACAGGAGGCTGCGGTAGCTGGACTTAAACTCTAAACCTCTGCACCGTGTGGCTGCACGCTAAGCACCTAGCCGCCCAGAAAGAGAACAGTGTGTTAAAAACAATATTTGGTTGTCCATGTGCTCTTAATGTGAACTAAAACAGAGGATATCTCGTCTGCCATGTAGAAGAGAAAAAAATATATTTTAGCTTAATAAATAATACTATATGGTTAACATTTACGCACCTTTTGTAGGACTTCGAGCGACTACCTCAAGTTGTTTTTTTTTTTCTAAAGGTACAATGATCATTTATCTCAAACCAAATGTTGTTTTTTTTTTTTTACATTATGTTTATTTTTGCTTATTTGAATATTTGGTATTGGAATAATACAAAAGTAATTCAAAGTAATCAAGTTAGCCTAGATGGTAAGGCGCCCGCTTTGAGACTGGGAGGTCGGTGGTTCGCGCCCCGGCCGAGTCATTCCTAAGACTTAAAAAGTGGTCGGCGGCGCCCTCTGTTGGCTGCGGCTGCATCGGCTCGCTACAACGGGTCAGGTGCAATCGACATTTCGTTCTGTGTACATTGTTACACAGAATGACAATACAAGGAAATTATTATTATTATTATTATTACATCACTGCAATATAATAGTATTGGATCATGTGACTGATTACATTTTCAACAGGTAATTTACTGTATTGGATTAAAAAACATTTAAGTAACCCTCCCAACTCTGATACCTACATACAACTCAAGTTGATCAGACTGAGCTAATTTGCCAGCAAAATTTTGAAAACATAAAACCGATTTGAGTCATTCATGTATTCGAACTGCTTATACTTAATAGGGTCTTAATCAAGTAAAATGTGTTTTGCTGCTGACTGCACATCATCTTGTTATATAGATTCTTTGTCTTTTTTCCATTGCTATGAGAAAGTTGCACAACATGTCATTATTTTGTTGTCTTGGGTGTTTTGTTTCTGGCACAAGTTATTTCTGATTCTATGTAAAATAACACGAGGTGACCCAAGTTGCAGATCAGGGAAATAGATCCTTTATTTTTGGTATGAGCGTCAAGAGACTGAATATAAAGAAAATTGATGTTGTTTTCACTTAAAGTTGAATGAATACCGTTTTTTTGAATACCGTGCATTGGCCAATATTGGCCGTTTGTTTGAGTTAGCGTCCCTAGCTTTAGCACCAGCATACGTACCTGAATACATATTTGAAGACCTACCGCTGTAAGGAATTGTTTATTCATTTCGTGAATAGAAATTTTAAAATACGTCTCCGTGTTCTAAACAGAAAATATCTAAGGATATCAACACCTAACGCACAGTCTCGGGTGATTAGCATCACAGAAACTCCATTTTAGATTAGCTTCACACATTGAGCTAAAAGCCTTTTCTTTTGCTTACTTCTTGACGCCATTTGGTGTGTCAGGAGCAGGCTCACTGTTCTCCGATTTTATAGATGCAGCAGAATCTTCTATCTTTGGCTCGTCACCAAGACCCGGTATAATATCTTCCATGATTGTTGAGTGTTGTTTAATACGAATGCAAGACACAAAACCCCTAGGCTTGACCTGCTTTAGCTGATGGACATGCGCCTGTCTCGCGTGATTTGGGGATGTCGCGAGATGTGGGACTGTTACCAGGTAGTAAACGACAAAATGAATACTGTTTATTGATTAGATATCCATGCATCCATTATTTACACCGCTTATCCTCAGAATATTTATTATAAGTGTCAAGGACCAACGGAACTTCATTTGGAGCATCCAGTCATCCAATAACTAAAGACCAAATTCACAGAATAAATATTAAGAATAAATATCCATAAAATTCAAGACCCATAATGTACCCAATGTAAACATTACAAAGGCATATATAGTTCCTTAAAACGTAACAGCAGCATAAGACAATGTTAAAGTGCAACTGTGTCCAAAGGCCATCTTTATTTTCTCAGGAAGAAGGGTGGAGAAAGAGGTGACTGGTGAATAATGATATAGTGCAACAATGTAACGGGTTCAGCTATTGTTAGTCAGTGTGTATGATAACTGTCAAAAATGTGGGTGCTGTAGACATAGGCGGAGGGGCAAACTTCAACAGCCTTACAGCCTGTGGATATAGACCAGGAGTGGCGAACACGTGGCTCTGGAGCCGCATGCGGCTCTTGGCCAATATGAATGCGGCTCTTTGCCTCATCATATTTTCTATATACTGTGGCTCTTTGCCTTGTTTCATGTTTAGTTTTTTTTTGTGTGTATTGAGGGTGGACACATTCCTTAAAATCAACACAAGAACAATACTTGTTGTATTGTAAGGAGTGTGTTATGGGAAATAATATGTTTTTAATTGCGTGTATTTGTGTGTGTCTGTCTATCATGGCAGGTCAGTGCGTGGTTTGTGTCAAACTTGTTTGCCACCCCTGATATAGACTGTTGGCTAGACTGGAAGTTCTGGCCTGCACGCAATGGTATCTTATCCCTGAGGGAAGCAGATGGAAAAGATGGCAAGCAGAATGGTGCTGGCCCCCCAGGATATTGCACACTGTATTGTTAGCCAGCTAGTGGTGTAGCTGGTGCTAATCTCAGAGCGAGTTGTTCCTATAATTGCAGCTTTCGCCACCCGCTGTTGCGCCTATTGGTCAGCCTTAGTGCAGGTGGAAGACGACACTTACCACCCATACGCCAGTGCACTGCTGAGGGCACAGTTGTAAAATTAACCATCAGAGCTCTAGGGATGTGAGTGCTCCTCAGCTTCCTCAGGTAGTAGAGGCGCTGTTGTGCTTTTTCTACCTCTGAAGAAATATGACCCATCCAGGACAGGTCCTCAGTCACCGTTACCCTCAGGAATTCAAAACTTCTCACCCTCTCCACCTCCTTGTTGCCTGCAGTGAGAGGTTGATGTTTGATGCACTTTCTTCCAACACAATCTCCTTGATCTTTTTGGTGTTTAGAATCAAGTAATTGTTGTGACACCATTACTCCAGGTGTCACACCTCTTTCCTGCAGTTTGTCTCATTGTCGTTATTAGTTCAAGCACTGTGCAGTCGTCGGCGAACTTGACAAAGAGGTTTGCCATAGAGGAGGCGAGGGGTTGAGTAGAAGACTTAGAACACACCCTTAATTTGGGTAAAAGTTCATTTTATTCACCAAATAAACAATGCAAATAATTATTTCAATAAATTTCTAAGCTACTTCCCCACTTGCAGTAAATTTAGTGTTGCTTATTACACGTAATAGCACATTTATGAAAACAATTCCATATAAAAATTGTTAGACGGCATACACAATTTAAAATGAGCAAAGACGGGGAAAATGCTTACGCTTACCATTAGACATGTGTGTCTTTTAACCAGTGTACTGCACACAAGTGTGCCAAAAGGGCTTGTCTATTGTGCCGCATAAAAAAGCCCAATTTTATCTTTGTAAAATAAGAATAAAATAAAAAATAAACATGCAACGGTTCATTGTCTTTGCTTTCTCCTAGTGATAGGTGAGAAACCATAAAATTCATCCGTATCAGTAGGTGCCAGCAGATTACTATTTTTTTTTAAATTTTGTATACTCTTATCTGTATATGCGTTAGTGCATGGAAATATGCAGGTATTAAATAACTTTTTTCATTTGATAAAGTTTGATAACATTATAGTTTAGTAAACACTATATTTAAGGAGATACGAAACCAGCGAGTCTAATCTCGTAAGGAGAACAGGAGAGGACTGTACAAAAAACCTTCACAATGGCAAATTTCAAATTTGTTCTAAAGCCCTCACCTGTGTCTTTTCTGTTTATTAAATCTCCTATGTTACAAAAAACAGATTTGCCCTAAAGGGCTTGGACATTAAAAAAAAAAACAGCAACATCAGTGGCCGTTAATGACAAAATAATGAACAACAGTGAGGAACTGTAATCAAAATAACAAACTGTAATCCTATGCAATCTCCTTTCTCGGTGTCTGAAATTAAAAACAGAAACAAGCTGGATGAACGTATCAAAGTTTTTGTTTGTTTACTGAATGTAATTATTATTTTCTTATTTTACAAAAAAAAGTTAGAATGTAGTAAAATAACATTTCTTCCACCGGGAGGTATTTTGTGCTCGTTTTAAGTATTTTAAGACTAAAATACATCCATCCATCCATTCATCCATTATCTGCACTGCTTATCCTCAGTAGGGTCGCCGGGGTGCTGGAGCCCAGCCCAGCCATCTTCGGGCAGTGGGCAGGGGACACCCTGAACTGATTGCCAGCCAGTTGCAGGGCACAGAGGGACAGACAATTCGCTCGCTCATTCACACCTAGGGACAATTTGGACCGGCCAATCAACCTGACATGCATGTTTTTGGAATGTGGGAGGAAAACCTGAGTGCCCGGAGGAAACCCACGCATGCACGGGGAGAACAAACAAACTCCGCACAGGGAGGTTGGTAGCTGGATTTGAACCCATGACCCCAGAACTGTGCCGCACACGCGCTAACCACCGCGCCGCATACTAAAATATAATACAATTTAAAAAACAAATTAAAAATGTAGTCAAATTTAAAATTACAGTTTAATTAATAGCCAAAATGATGTGTATTAAGTCTTGAGGCAAAGCAACAACGATTTATGGGGGAAAATTGATATTATTTAAAGGTACACTGTGTAATATTTGACCACTAGATGTCACTGTTTCTGATGCAAACGAAAACCTGTGGCAAATGAGCACAGCGGCAAGATGGAGGCAAACATGGTGGCGACTACTTGGTATAGATTCCGCTATGTAAAATAAATGCAAATTTCTCGACTTGTAAAAAATGAACATTGGTATGATAGTCCATGTATTTTTGCCATAATTCAAATGAATGTTTTTTTTTACTGAAAGAAAACTCAACATAAAAGTAATGTCCAGTGCTAATTTTTAAATATTTTCGATGGATGGTGTATCTTGAGATTTTTTTCTTTTAAAAAAGTGTGCCTTGGCTCAAAAATGTTTAAAAATCACTATTTTAGATTAAGGCGGCACCGTGGAGTGTGGTTAGCGTGTCCGCAGCTCAGTTCTGAGGTCATGGGATCAAGTCCAGCTAACAACCTTCCTGTGCAGAGTTGGCATGTTCTCCCCATGCTTGTGCGGGATTCCTACGGTTTCCTCCCACATTCCAAAAACACGCATGTCAGGTTAATTGGCTGGTCCAAATTGTCCCTAGGTGTGAATGAGTGTGTTAGTTGTCTGTCTCTGTGTGCCCTATGATTTGCTGGCAACCAGTTCAGGGTGTCACCTTCCCACTGCCTGAAACCAGCTGGGATGGGCTCCAGGCCCCCCGTGACCCTACTGAGGATAAGCGGTGCAGATAATTGATGTTTTAGATGATTCTTTTTTTTACTATTTTTAATTTTTATTTTAATTATTTAAAGGGACAGTGTCATATTTAGTGCCTCCCAGTGCTAGCAAAAAACTCATTCAATAAAAAAAAAATGTTTTCAATAAAAGAAAAAAATACACAAACTGTCATACCAACGTTAATTTGTATAAATATCCATAAGTCAAGAAATTCGTATTTCTTTTACAAAGTATTATCCATACCTAGAATTTGCAGCAATGTTTGTCTGGCATCTTGCGACTATGATGAGCTCATGTGGCTGTCACGACTGGTACAAGCAGGGGACCCAAATGCGTAACATTTCACACAATGCTTTATTAAGGGATCAGGGAAGTCAGGGCGAGAGGAAAAAAGACCGCGATCTGGTGCTCGCTGGCCAGTAGGAACGGGATGCCTTCGCGAATAAAGCGTAGTCGGAGATCGGAACAAGTCGGGCGGCCGGGACGGGAGAATGGAGCGTGGTTGGATTTCGGAACAAGTCGGGCAGCCGGGACATGAGAACTGAGCGTGGTCGGAGATCGGAACAAGTCGGGTAGCTGGGACGAGCGGGAAGTCAGGGATCGGGGAGCGATACAGGAAACGGATTTGGGCAGGACACGGGTAGCCAGGACAGCAGAACGGAGCTTGGATCGGGGATCAACACAGGAAACATAATCAGGATACGGGTAGCCAGGACAGGAGAACGGAGCTTGGATCGGGGATCGATACAGGATACAGAATCAGGATACAGGTAGCCGGGACGGGAGAACGGAGCTTGGATCGGGGATCGATACAGGAAACAGAATCAGGATCAAAACGGGAGCCAGAGTCAAAAGGGTTTGCCTTGCATGCGCTGAGGTTTGCAGACGGACTGACCAGGAGTGAACGAAAATGGCATGCTTAAATAGGAGGAGGGCTAATTAGGGAATGGGTGGCAGCTGGGGCTGAAAGAGTGAGCGCAGGTGAGGGCAGTTGACAAATCGTGACAGTGGCACTGGTTTTTGTTTGCATCAGGCAATTTAGTGCCATCTAGTAGTCAAATGTTACAAAGTGTTAATAAAAATGAAACATTTTTAGTGCTTATAATATTTGTTCTGTGTTTATTGTAAATAAAAAATCTCAATCAAGGGGGAGATTTCAATTATTCAATGATCATGACCTTTCCAAGCAAAAAATATTGGTATTAGATCAGTATAAATAGATGCTACCATGTATTTACTTGGATTGAATGAATATTTAAATTCCTATCATCGCCCACCCCTACCTGGCACTCCACACATTCCCAAAAAAAGCATGGCAGGTTGATTGGTAACTCCAAATTGTCCCTAGATATGGATGCATGTGTGAATGGTTGTATGTCTATGTATGCCCTGTGATTGGCGGGCAATCAGTCCAGAGTGTCCGCTGTCCACTGCCTGATCTCAGCTGGGATGGGCTCCAGCACTCCCGTGACCTTTGTCAGGATAAACAGTTTGCCAAATGAATGAATGAATCTCACTCTGTAAAAAAAAAAAAAAAAGAAAATCCGTGTTATTTGTGTTAAAGACTCTGCAGCTTTAATCTAAATTAAGTTTATTTGCATTATAGTAATGCATAAACCTGTGAATGGTTTGCTACAACTTCATTTTATTAGGGTGTCTCAACTTGACCCGTGACAAAGCAGAAACGTTAGTTAACCTTTAACGTAACTCTTAAACTCAAATTTAGGTCAGTGTATGTTATGGTGTTGATTTTGCAAGATATTAATAAATGCTTATACATTTATAAAGTTGATTCTAATGTCTGTGCAAACCACTCATTCAAAAGCTTTGTTTTCATTTACACTTATGATTACATGGAGGACTTTTGTTTAACAATCAGCATTTTTGCCAAATTGATTTTTGCTCTACTCCTGTCTGTACTTTAAAACCAAATTTTACAACCTCATAATGAATAATGACACTGCTAAACCTCTGTCTTTCATGGCAGAAAACATGTATGAATAAGCACAGATTGCAATGAATCCTGTAACCTAATGAGATTAACAATTGCTACTGTTAATTACTGTTTGCCCCTGTGACTTCTGTCTCACTCTCATGGGCACTTTATAACACTGCAAAAAGGCTGTGATACAAAGTTCATTAGCATTTAAGGTATACTATGACCTGTTCTTCAGATAAAAGTTTAGTAATATTTATCCTTGTGTCCTATGGACACGGAATAATCTTTATGTAACAGGTTCCTGATTTTAGTCCAAGACATTGACTACAATTGACAGTAACATATTTTGCTTCAATAGATTGGGCAGCACGGCGACGCAGTGGTTAGCGCTTGTGCGGCACAGTTCATGTCATGGGAACCTCAAATCCAGCTCCAGACTTCCTGTGCGGAGTTTGTATGTTCTCCCCGTGCTTGCGTGGGTTTCCTCCGGGCACTCCGGTTTCATCCCACGTTCCAAAAACATGCAGCAATTTCAGGTGAATTGGCCGGTCCAAATTGGCCTAGGTGTGAATGAGCGAATGAGTTGTCTGTCCCTGCGTGCCCTGTGATTGGCTGGCAACCAGTTCAGGGTGTCCCCTGCCCACTGCCCGGAGATGGCTGGGATGGGCTCCAGCCCCCCCGCGACCCTACTGAGGATAAGCGGTACGGCTAATGAGATGAGACTTGACATTATGATGCTCCCTGGCATCTATTTCGTCAATAACTCTCGCTAATATTAATCGTCCTTTGAACGGCTGGCATTGTTATTTTATCTGCCTGTACCTGTTGCTTCCCTGTGTTTAAATATCTGCCAAATGGATTTTGAAACAGTATCGGGGTTGGAAATGAACGATTTGCTAGCTCATCTTAAATGCCATGTTAGCATTGACCTACAACGATCTGCGTTGCTCTTTCAATATCACAAGGCATGATTCACTTTGTTTTTATGTTTAGTTTGACAGTACAGTAGTCCCTCGCTTTAACAGTTTACCTTTAACGGTTTTGCAACGGATTTGGATTGTGCTTTGTGTTCTGCATTCTGATTGGCTAAATTGTTTCCCTGCTTATTATTATTTAATTGTCAAGAACCGGAACAGGAGGACTACCCAGATACGTGACGTTTCTCACACAAGCTTTTTTGTACGGGAAATGGGGCAGTCATGTACGTTAACCCAAACGCCAGTGATTCGGCAATCGTTGGGCGGAAAACGTAAGGCAGCAGTCTGGCGTGGAATGACAGGAAGTCAGAGGCCGACGAGATCGATACCAATTGCACGAGTAAATATCGGACAGATGGAGTCACTACCGGACAGGACGGGATAGACAGGATCGATATCAGGCACTGGAGACTGGAGTCCGATAACAAACGGGACGAGATGGACGGAAATGATACCGGACAGGAAACACAAGCAGAAAACCGGACAGAGTCAAAACCCACGCCTTGCGTGTGCGGAGGTTTGTTGACTGACTGACAAAGGGTGAGTGAGAGCACTGAGCTTAAATAGGAGGGAGGCCAATCAGTCAACGAGCCGCAGCTGGCGCCAAATGGGCGGGGCCAATTGGGCGCCATGGGCAACCGTGACATCAATAGCCCAGTCGTTATTTGTAAAAAAATAAAATAAAATAAAAAACCCACAACATTACTTCTGTATTTCAAACAAATGCTTGAGCCTGTATAAATGATTTGTTCTTTGGTTTCAGTTTATTATAAAGTACTTAATTGTCTAATAACTAAAAAAATAAGTAGATTTCTACTTTTCTTTTATTTTTACTTTCTTAAATCCTGTGAAAAACAGAGAATTACTGTACTTTTTTTTACAACAAAAGACATTTTTCCATTTATTTTATCAAAGAATCATTGATCAATTGTATTTGTCTAATTTAATTTCAAATTTGCACTCCAAAGGTAAAGTAAGCATATCACTCAGTGACCCAGCTCATTTATTAGGACCCAGTGAGTGTGAAACATAGCTGAGATGTACATTTATATTACACGGAGAAATATAATAATCACCATTTTATTGCATACTCGCCTTTCTTTTGTTTCCACTTCAAAATGAAAAATGGAACCAAGCTTGCCACTAGCAGAATATAATTTATTACACACAAGATAATGACCATCTCCCACATAGAATTTCTTATCCTCAGATCTGAGCCACTGCACCACTACGACAAAAAAAGAACCTTTAGAGCTGATATAAACTTGTACTGCATTACAGCATAACAGATGGCTGCATTTATACTGAGTGTTGTGTCCAGATAACCTGCAAGTTTTATATCCTTTTTTACGCTAGTAAAACCTCTTAAGTTCATCCGTAGGGTTATCTTCCTTGTTGTGTCTGAGGGCATCATCCATATCATCAGTTCAAAAACAAACATTGCGTGATGAGTGATGCTACAGTTGCACCTTTGCAGTATTTACACACCAGGCACAGTGAGAGCAGTATTTTTTTCTGCACAGTAAACCGAGACTTTCCTCTCTCATTCTGCTGTAGTCACTTTGAAGAGAAAACACAAACACACCCAGGCTGCCAAGATGCAAAAGGATGAGACGTAAGAACGCTCACTCGCACGCTGCTGCGGCCATCCTTGCGTTGCTGACGGGGGGATGTTGTGAATGAGTGAGGTGGTGGGGCAGCTGAGTGAGACTAACAAGTGGTTGCCATGCAGCAGAAGCATGTGCGTCGCTATTGGGAGAGATAGAGAAACAGAATGATAATGAGCAGCAGGAGGCAAGTACGGCGGCACGAGGATGAGCAGCAGCAACCCTGAGAAGAGACGCCTCCCACAACTCGCCGCATCCTTCTTTTTTGGATTTTTTTTGTTTTTTGTTTTGGTGAGACACTAGCCTGAGAAATGCTAATAATGGGAGGATTCACGGATGTATTGGTACGGCATCTGAGAGGGCGGACCTCTGCAGAAGATGGACTATCAACAGGTCTGTGATTGGCACCATCATGATGGTAAGACGCCTTTCACTCTTTCCCTCTGTCTTTTTCTTTCTATCTCTTTTCTCATATGTGTGCTACAAGTCATCCTACCTTCCTCTCCCGTGTCTGTGAATTCCTTCCACCATTGATCCAATTCACTATCACATTCCTTTGAGCCACCTGCTGCTGTGTGGACAAACAGACTGACAGAGCAATTGTGGGCATTTACTGTTTTACGTCTAATGGAATTGGAGTGTCTGCTAAACATATGCAACAAGTCAAAAGCCATAGCTGTCTATAGCGACATGCCTGAATGCAATGAAACATTTTATCGTTATTACTTGGTAGGCGTTTCATATGTGACCATAAGCAATGCGACACGCTGGAAACCTAACTCCGCTACGAGTTTACAGAACTGGGTCATGCTTTCGGCAAACGGTTCGTCTTAACACAAGGACTAAATATTCTGAGGATAAGCGGTGTAAATATTCACCAGTCACCTCTTTCTCCACACTCCTTACAATACAACAAGTATTGTTCTTGTGTTGATGGACTTCCATGCTTAAATGTTTTCTGAAACAAGATGGAGTGATCGAAGTTTGTCCCTTAGCATTGATAAAAAAAGAAGCTACTCATAGATTGCTTCAATGATCATGTGTTAATTTTTGTGCAAGTTGCAAGTATTTTTTCTGTATAAATGCCTACACATCCCATACATGTCTTGCTAGTGGACCAATAGCGCCCATTTATACCTTACTCCTGCGTTGCTCATACTAAATTGGTAAATTAACCCTTGTTCGTAACAAATTCATTTTATGTCCAAACCGTGCCACAGAGTCTTTTGTCAAACTTTTGCCATCTGCTTTATCTGTCCCTCAAAGTATAAAAAGTTATTTGGCCATCTGAATGGAGTCATTTTCTCCAAAGATGTAAATCTTTATTCTTTGCATTATGTTACTTAAGACAAACAAACGACATCCGCACCCGCTAATGGATATGACATAATCGGCAATCATTTCTAACCATAGCGACGTCACTCAACTTGGAGAGAAACAGCAACAAACTTGCACTTCCTGCAAAATTATGATAGGTGTATGTGTCGCTATGTCAGCAGGTCCTAGTCAATGCCTGAGCCGCAAGTATAAATGGGCCCTAACTGTCTGTGTTGTTTTATATGCACGAGAGCCCCAGCCTGAAGTCATTGCATGATCTCTGTCTAGGTAACATGCAACCGGTGACCCAGTCAGAAGAGAGATGAGGTACCCAGATATACATTTACAATGTGTAGCGTCCACTACAACCACTCCCTGGCTGCTATGAGCGGAAACGACATGATGGCACACTCTCTGACTCTGGAACAGAAGACAGCATTTGCCTTTGTAGGGATGCTACTAGTATTCCTGGGACTGCTCATAGTGAGGTGTTTCAGGATCCTACTGGACCCCTATAGCAGCATGCCATCCTCCAACTGGGCGGACGGCATTGAAGGGTTGGAGAAAGGGACGTTTGAGTATGCGCTGACTTAACACAGGGGGACAGACATCCATAGATGTCCCAAACAGACCTTGATTCTTTTAAGCTTTCGTGTGAATTCTGTCAATTAAGGATAAAACACCAATCATAAACACAGGTCACTGTTAAATACTTGACAATAGTTGGGAATGTAATGAAACTATGAAAAATGTTGGTTGCATCAAAAGTTGGAGATTTTTTATGGAAATAAAAACAAAATGTTTAAACTTAGTTAGTTTTAGAGTCAGCTTTGCAAATTATATGTGGATGATAAAGTGATAGCTATGGTGTCTATGAAACCTGCACTAAGATCTAAGGACACAAAAGTTGATGTAGTAATTAGGTTTTTGGTGCTTTTATCCAACACTTTGCAAAATAATCATTTTGTTTGCTTTACATTCTCAATTATCAACAAACCTATAACAGATAGGTCTGCAAACTTTTTTTCCTTTCTACCATTCTATTCGGGATTTTCACATTTGAAAATTTGAGTTTTAAACACACATGCCTATTATGGGCAAAACAAGACTAACATTTTCAATCACCTGCCTTGACCTGCATTTTATCTTTATACCAAATAGGTCACTGTCTACCTTAGCAAACTGAGTGATGAGAGACAAGAACATGCCCGCTAATTATTTCAAGAGGATAGTAATCACACCACAGAAAGCTCCCAAATATTTTGATAATGAACTTGCTGGGCTTGAGCTGAGTCATGACCTTAACCCTGTAGAGCATCCTTGAAAAGAAATACAAAGGGACTAAGATCAAAGCATTCTCATTCAACTTTAGTAAGGGGCAACACAAAAGCACTTTTGGAGCAATAGCTTTACTGTTGCAACATCAGACTGAGCCATGTGGGTAAGAAATGTAACACCACCTAAATTGATATACAGGTCAAAACAGGTGAGCAAATACTTGAGATTTATAGAAAGAGTATGTACTGTATGTATACTGTTAAATTATTATCACAAGTCTCCCTAGAGTGGCTTCTATTCTGTCCACATGTTGTGGGACAGAATCCGAGACAAACGCTGTGTGTGTCATATTCCCCCTCAGCTCATCAAACGGCACGGATATGGCTGAAGCTCCCTTTAACACTCATCTGAAAGCCGAATGTGTTCAGACACTCGTGGCGACAGGAGGACAACCGACAGGTCTGCGGTTACGCTACCGTATTATTCTGATATAGACTCAGGGACAAGTCATCTCTGAATGGCAAAAGTGAGTGCACATCTGAGCGGCAGAGTTGTCCTGCACAAGAATGTATGTGATTGGACACAGGGTATCGATTTGAGACGATCGCTGGGATCTTGTGGTTAGTGGAATTCAATCAGTCAATTAATTAATGTTATGCTATTGTTGTGTACTGATCACATTGAGAAGTCACATAAGGAGCGGCAAACTGATTTGTATTATGGTGTTACTGTTTCTTAATGATGCAAAATAATCGTTCGTACAGCTGCTGCTACTGCTGTTGAATGATGGCTTACTGTTGGTTGCCAAAGTCGGAGCGAAAGTAACAAGTTTACAATCCATTTTATCCGCCCAGAATGACAAATGAAGAAGAATGTCTGTCAAGAATTGTGTCCAACATTTGGCTAATGTAGCCAAAGGAACAAAATGAGAACTATGCACTAGCAAAGGACTCTCTCTCTCTCTTTTAGTGCTGCTAGATTCGCACTACCTTTCTGCATTCAAGAAGGTCACATTGGAACTGGACACTTCTAAGCACTGTGGAGGAGGTCGTATTTTTTCAGCCACGCTCACGCCCCCCTAGACAAAAGAAGACTAGACAATTTGAGACAGTCTCTTGGTGGACTGGTCAATGTTTGGAGTTTTTCTTTGCTGATATCAACACTTTTCCGTAGTGCTGTGAATCTGCCTTACTGTGACCTTCAATGGGTTTATGTGCCTTCATCTAGAAAAATTAGAGCTCCTGTATATTGTGTGGGTTAGCTTAATATATGATATCATGATGACAGATGTGCAAACCTGCTTAACTTGCGGTAGAGGTTTGTTGATGATATTTGACTCACTGATGAAAATAAATGGAATTTATGACAGTGTCTGAAAGCTTTGTGAAATTAGGCGTTGTGGTCAACTGTTCGTAATTTTTGCTGTGCACTACATTTAGCTAAGGTTTGTTTCGAAGGGCTGCTCAAAACATCAAGACTACATAAATGTTGTCATATTATCATATCACACCGCTATACATTACGCAAGTGGCAATGCAAGTATACAGACACAAATCAAAAATATTAACCAGAACTTTATTGCTGCTGCCATTTGTCACAAGCTGGACTGCATAGATTAAAACATGTTCAAGATACAAATGTTCATTTCCCTTCATATATCGTTCGCTAATTTGTCAAAACTTCCACATTCAGGACCCCTTATCCTCACCAGGGTCAGGGGGTTGCTGGAGACCACCCCGCTGACTTCAGGCAGTTGACACTCAACTGCAAAGATAATATTTTTGAATGTATCGATCTTAATTGTTTCTACTCAACCAGATGAAATAGTATGGGAAATAATTTTAGATCACATCAACATTTGCCATTTTTATGTTGACAAATAATTAAGTGTCGAATAAGTATTCCTACTAAACTGGACTAAAATATTGTTGAGTTAAAAAAAAGTAGATCAATTTATCTCTGCTTAGACTAAAAAACTTGACCTGTTTGTGATAAAAACACGGTTAAATATAAGCCGAATGAGGTTAAGCAATTGTAATAAAAGCCAGCAAGCACGAGCAACAATGGACCAAACAGGACAACATTTAAAACGCCTGATAAAGTTGACACGTGTTAGTATTCTTCCTATGATGTAATCAGGGTTGGGTAGGGTTACTTTAACTGGATTACTTTCAATTACTTTTGGATTACTCCAATACCAAATATGCTAATAAAAGACAAAAGAAACTAAATATGAATAAAATTACTAAATTCTGTGCAGGCTTGGGGAGTAACGGAATACATGGAACGGCAAAAATCATGTTGGCAAGCTGTTTGGACTTATTTTCATTTTGTTTCTGTCGCCTTTTATGTTAGTTTTGCCGGAGATCAAAGAGATCAAAACCAGGAGAGAAAGCTTACCATGTGTTGTGAGTCATAATTTTATTCATATTTAGTTTATTTTGTCTTTTATTAGCATATTTGGTATTGGAGTAATCCAAAAGTAATTGAAAGTAATCCAGTTAAAGTAACCCTACCCAACCCTGGATGTTATCCATCTCATCTCACAATTTAACAGGTGATAGCATAAATTAGATGGTGAGTTTTTGTGAAAACAATTCTACCCCTGTTATGGATATGTTCAAAAGCATTGGTGGTAATCACAGTGGAAAATAGTTGAAGAAAAGTTTTGAATGCGCAGAAAGGTCACAATTAAACAGGTGAAAATAAGTAACACAGTTGAAAGTATCCCAGGAAACTGTCTTAAAAGAATAATGAAACATGTAATGTAAATGAACACAAACAAGTAGAGAAAAACAGCCTTGCTATAAATCCAAGTCCACCATAGAGAATGAATATGACTGGACCTTTGCCAGACATGACAATTTGAAGCACTGATGGGAAATGAATGTTGTTTGGATGAAATTTGAAAATATTGGACTAAATGACGTAAACCTGTGTTCATCTTTACAAAAAGATAAATAATTTAGTCATTCCATCATTCAGTCTGTCATTCTGTCCATTCATGCTTGAAACAAGTGTTTCATCAGTATTTAAGCCTGCCTTTTTTTGTTGTTGTTGGCCAGACTGACAGCTGGAATGTTCATCATTTTCAATGCCTTTGACAATGTCCCGCTCTCACCTTGGCCACTTGGATTCTGTTTTTTACAAGCTGCAATATATATTGTCAAACGTTGCTGTAGGGAATATATATCCTTGAAAAATCCTCAAACTTTTAATTTGTTTAGGCAAAAACTCTGCAAAGCCTTCACTTGCTGCCTCACCAGTGTTCTTAGCAATGAAACTGTTAATCAGACGCAATATTATTATTAAAAGAAATATTTTAGACAGTTTATTTAAACATTAATTGTTAAAAGCATATACTTTGATACATGGACGGAGCGGTACAGTGGGACCTCGGTTATCCCTGTTAATGGGGACCAAAACCACCCGCGATAAGTGAAAATCCGCGAAGTAGCGGCGCACCTTCAAAAAAAATTTTTAAAAAAATTAATTATTATTTTTTTAGACCCGGTTAATGGGGACCAAAACCACCCGCAAAAAGTGAAAATCTGCGAAGTAGCGACGCCCCTTCAAAAAGAAGAAAAAAAACGTTTTTTTTTAAATTATTTTTTTTTTTCAGGCAGGATGTAATGAAAACTGAGATCACTTGCACTCGTTTCTTGGTTTTTATTGGAAGGAAGGAATGACAAGACGTGAATCTTCGATCCGTTGTTTGACGGACTGTCGAGACTTGACAGGCGGGTAAAGGCTTGGCGGGAATGGTTGCGGACAGGCGTAGTCGTCGTGTTGTTGGTTGGGGCTGGACAAGAAGGGCGTCGTTGTGTTCGGAAGAGAGATCAGGAGTCAGGCGGGCAGGGCAGGTCGTAGGCAGATTCGGAAACGGGTCGGCAACGGAGATCAGGTAGAACAACAGAAGGCAGGCAAAGAGTCGGAGGTACGGGCTTTCTGAGCAAATGGCAACAGATCGCATAGTTCAATTGAACAAAGTGTTACCGGAAGCTGGGGATTTAAATATACAGGGTGCGCCAATCAGCTGTCCTGGCTGTTGGCGCCAAATCCTGAACACAGGTGTTCCCGATCCTGGTGATTGTGACAGAACCCCCCCCCCTCAAGGGACGGCTCCAGAAGTCCCCAGAAAAAGGGAAAAAATAAATAAAAAATTAATCCGACAGGCAAGAGTATAATCCAACAGGCAAAAGTACAATCCAACATGCAGGAACATAATCCGACAGGCTGGCCAGTTAGAACTCCTCTGAGCGGACCGATGCCCCATCGTCGTCTTCAGGCGGCGTAGTCATTGGTCGGACACCTTGAGGACGACCTCGGCAAGGAGCAGGTTGATCGGGATACTGGCGGTGGAACTCGGAGATGAGCGAGCGATCCAGGATCTGCCGGGTGGGGATCCAGGACCGTTCCTCCGGGCCATATCCCTCCCAGTCCACGAGATATTGGAGACCACGTCCTCTACGACGAGAGCGGAGCAGACGTCGCACGGTGTAGATAGGGTCACCATCCAGGAAGCGAGGGGCTGGGGGGAAGGAACTTCAGGGACCAGGGGGCTCTGTCGGACAGGCTTAATGCGGGAAACATGAAACGTTGGGTGAACCCTCATGGTGCTGGGCAGGCGCAGGCGGACTGCCGACGGACTAATAATTTTGTCCACCGGAAACGGTCCCAGGAATCGGGGAGCCAACTTCTTGGACTCCACCCGGAGTGGAAGGTCCTTGGTGGACAACCATACTTGCTGGCCCACCTGGTACGTTGGAGCCGGAATTCTTCTTCGGTTAGCCCCCTTTGAATAACTTTGGACAGCCCGAAGAAGAGCAGCCCGTGCCTGAGCCCAAGTGCGACGACAGCGACGGGCATTTGCAAGAGCCGACGGACAGGAAACCTCTTCCTCTTGGTTGGGGAACAAGGGTGGCTGGTAGCCATAGACGCACTGGAAGGGAGACATGCCAGTGGATCTTCGATCCGTTGTTTGACGGATTGTCGAGACTTGACAGGCGGGTGAAGGCTTGGCAGGAATGGTTGCGGACAGGCGTAGTCGTCGTGTTGTTGGTTAGGGCTGGACAAGAAGGGCGTCGTTGTGTTCGGAAGAGAGATCAGGAGTCAGGCGGGCAGGGCAGGTCGTAGGCAGATTCGGAAACGGGTCGGCAACGGAGATCAGGTAGAACAACAGGAGGCAGGCAAAGAGTCGGAGGTACGGGCTTTCTGAGCAAATGGCAACAGATCGCATAGTTCAATCGAACAAAGTGTTACCAGAAGCTGGGGATTTAAATATACAGGGTGCGCCAATCAGCTGTCCTGGCTGTTGGCGCCAAATCCTGAACACAGGTGTTCCCGATCCGGGTGATTGTGACAATTTTTTAGACCCGGTTGATGGGGAGCAAAACCCTCCGCAAAAAGTGAAAATCTGCGAAGTAGCGACGCCCCTTCAAAAAAAAAAAAATCTCATCTCATCTCATTATCTGCACCGCTTATCCTTACTAGGGTCGCGGGGGCCTGGAACCCATCCCAGCCATCTCCGGGCAGTGGGCAGGGGACACCCTGAACTGGTTGCCAGCCAATCGCAGCTGCAAATCACATTAGTTCTCGCAGCTAGCTGCGTTCTTCATCGACGCACGAGCCGAGCGATCCACCGCTAAGAGTCGTACAGCTGGGCAATTTTCCGTCCGCCCGGGACGATCGGAGAAAAATTCACGACAGGGTTTATACTTGCGGCGCACCGCGGGTGCTGTTCGGTCACCCCCGCGAGCGAGCCCCTAACCCGCGGCGCGGGTACTTTCGGGCGCGATATGCACAACACCGCGACAAGCCAAGGGGTCGGGCGCTTGGCGCCGAGGCCGGCGCCCGGCGTCTCCCGCCTGGGCCGCAATGGCTCTACATGGCGCTACACGGCCCTCGATGGCTCCGGCCGACGGACGGGCGGCCGCGGGGTAAAGGGGTAGCTGGGGGGACCTGTGGGGTTAGGGGGGGGGCGGTGAAGCGGAAGCCGCACCGAAACCGCGCGCCGGGAAACGAGAACAACGCGCCGTGCTAGTGTCGTCGGCCGAGGGGGATTCCCGCAAAAAGTGAAAATCTGCAAAGTAGCGACGCCCCTTCAAAAAAAAAGATATTCAATTATACACTTAATTACAAGAGGCAGATTTCCATCAAATTTATAAACTTACAATAAAAACCTTGTACGTTTCTTCTGATAATAAATAACCTTTATGTGTATGTTTTTGTTGTTGCTGAGAGGCTTTTAAGTGTACCGATAATTACGAACGCTCGATACCTGCTTTTTTTTCTACCAACCCCGATAATGACCAAACCGTTTTTTACTGCAAGGTAAGGCCAGTAGCTGGAATTGAACCATAGACCTCTGCACTGTGGGGCTGTGCACTAACCATCCAACCGCCATGCCGCCCCACAGCAAGATATATACAAATAAAAATACACGAAGTCCGATTACATTAATTTGATCTGTTTTAAGTTTACAATTACAATTGTTAAGGGTTTCTTTGTGAGTGGACACAAGTGGGGGAAGCAGGAACTGAGGCAGGGATGCTCAAAAAGAGGGATGGTATTCAATAACAAAAGTAGGTACAGTGACAAACAAACCAGGGTTTAACAAAACAAATGAATATTCCAGACAAAATTCAAACAAGACAAAGTCCAAACTAGAAACAAAGACCAAAACCTGAAATGGAAAATGCAAGGAACAAGGTAACAAACTACTAACAAAATATCCAAACAAGAAATCATTAAGAAAAGAAAACAAAACAGCGTGGCAGTGGAAATTAAAATGACCTGGCGACGTGTACTGTCCAAAATTTTATTATTAAGGGTCAGGATACTTAGGGACCGGTGTGTGGTGATTGAACATACCTGTGCCCAGTTCCAAAAAAACAGTTGGTGCACTCTGAGGAAGGTGGCATACCAGATATTTACAACAATAACATTTTAAAGCTTTGATAAACGTGTCTCCAAAAAGCAGTGTTTGAGAAACCTTATTAATACTTAATTCATTTGTCACTGATAATTATGATGACTATAATTAACTAGAGGCGGCACAGTAGTAACTGGTTTGCAGGGATGACTCACAGTGCAGAGGTCCCGGTTCAATTCCAGCTACCGGACTCCGGTAGGTTTTAAGGAACTCCCAATAAATACCAACAAAATTGATAAACATTTGCTTCCGTGTAAAAGCAGCTCTGGAGCTGCATGCGGCCATGTGGTTCTTTGGCACTTCATAGTGGCTCCCTGACGCTTTCTTAACAACCACGGCCTGATCAACCTCACCCAAGTAGTATGTCTATGCTTGTAATATCTGAAAATAAATGTAAAAATTCTGATGCACAAAGGGGAAATTACATTGAGTAACCATAACGTTTGGCCAATTACAGTAGTGGAAGTTTCTCATAGCAGAGCAGGTTTAGCACATTTATGGCAGCAATAACCTTCTAAATGAGTACAACACTACAAAAAAACAATAAGTACACTGCTCTCTAAAACAGTTGGGTCATAAAACAATCAAAGTTTGGGTCAAAAATGGAACAACCTATAACTTGAGTTTATTTGACTAAATATTCTTTGTTGCTCTGCCAAATTAACCGCTACAAACATTGTGTAATGTTTTTTTGTTGTTTTTTTTACAGGAAAATTTCACAACAATATACGATTCTTGTTTAATGTCAATATTATTAAATGAGTGCAGCCGGAATGAAATGATCCAATCTGTGTTCACACACTAATACTCATAATATTTACTTTTGCAATTAGAAATGGAAAAGCTTTAGTTGAAATTTGTGTCAGGGTGTTTTGTAGTTGAATCAAATATTTTCAAATTTTACTTGTGATTCCTTTTTGGCATTAACTGACAATTTGGAATATAAAGAAGTAGCCTATAGTAAAATCATGTATTTTAGGGAAAGGAGATGGTTAGCATTAATGCAATCACAGTAGATCTTGGCGTCCATTAAACACTTGTTACAAAGTGTAAGAAAATCATGAACCTTAGCGTTTACTGATTATAAATCATAAATGTTATCACTTTGTGGTCTTCGGACTGCTCGAGCCTTTGTAATGTGATAAGATCATAAGTTACAAAAGACTTTAAAAATAATACTAATACTTAATAGATACTGTAATTTTCTACAGCTATGATATCAACATTATTTTATAAAAAATTAGCGATTCCATAAGTAGGACTAAACAGAGTGGTTATATTCTTTTTTTTTATTAGAAATTATTACATTTGCCGCCCTTACATATACAATAAGAAATACAGCAGCTTTCAGCAAAATAAGGACATTCCTGAACACAAATGATTCATCGTTGGAATGGAGACTTTTGCATCTGCAAATGTTGACAAAGATGATGAGATCATTTTAGCCCTCATCACATTCCTGCATGGATCTGGAATATCATGTCAAGTTAGACTTACCGAAACTTGCAGGGGCCCTTTGTGCTAGGTCCAGTTGATCAATTATTACCTACTGCACCATAAATAGGTGTTCGTTATGAGGTTTGATTACTTACTTGCAAAATACGAACACTGAGTAGGAAAGTAATTTACTTGCTCTCAGATAACATATGTTCTCTGCCAAATACAGTAATCCCTCGGTTATCGCGGTTAATGGGGACCAAAACCACCCGTGAAAAGTGAAAATCCGCAAAGTAGCGATGCCCCTTCAAAAATGCTCAATTTTTTTTTTAATTATTTTATTTTATTATTATTGTTTTTTAGACCCGCGATGCTCTGAACCCGCAAACGTGAGGCCGCGAAGTAGCGAGGTCCCACTGTATAGGTTCTGTTAAAATCAAGTTTGTGGATCAGTGCAGGAAAAAAATCATAATACTTTGTGTCTTGGTAGCTAAGTTGGTTTAACAATAAAAGTATGACGGTTGGCCAACGCTGATAGTATGAATTAGACGATCTGAAACAGAAGAACATTTTACTGACTGCATTCATACCACATACCGAATGTGTCATTCTCTTCCGTGCAAAGTACACTTGGTACTTGTTCATATTGCAGAGAGAATAGCCACGTCTCAGAAAACGCTGCAGCGTACTGTCTCCTGAGCCCCTTCAACAAAATAATGAAGATTTCCTGCCTGCGCTGTTGCAGACCGTACAATTCCGAGTGCTCGGCCCACTGAGAGGACCTAAATGGTCTTTACAATTGAGGTGACCTGCAGACTCTAAATTGTCGGACAAAAAAAAAATCTAGTGGCTCTGCCAGTCTGAAAGATGTTGTCCTAACGCAAGGCAGAAAAGAGCAGTTCTCTCTGTTGCAGAAGACTGCAGTCCTTTTATTCAATTTATTTTAAATTGCTAGTCAAAGTTTGACGCTTTCTTTTTACAGAGCTTGAAACAAAAATAATAACTAAAAGCCCGGCTGCCTGTGTGGAAAATATAATCACTTCAAAATGACTCATTCAGTACAATTCCTGAAGAAAATACCCACAACTACGTTGTGTTCTGATAAGCCTTGTGCTAGTGATTGGTTCCTTCCCATTTGTACATAAAAACGTACGCTGGCCTGCTACTTCTCCGCATTGCAAATCAGCTTCAAGGTCAGATTCCGAGTCATTAGACCGCCTTTCACTGGTGCGTAAATCACTGTGTGTTTGGGTAATAAGGAAGTTTACCTGTTAAAAAAAGTGTTTTAAAGGCAGTTCAGGAGTCATGTGGTTCTAGAGAAGCACCTTGGGCATGTTCCTTATAATTCATGGTCTGACATTAACTCACATTTTATGGGTAATTCTTCACGTCAAGTCAAGCCACCTTCAAAGACTTTCTTGTGGATTATGTTGACAAATAGCGCTTATTTCGCCCATTGTGCAAGTTTAACAGACTTGCTCCTAAACTGACTTTCAGACTTATCCCAGCCTAATCCTTTTGATTTATTTATTTTTAAATTGCTTTATTAATAAAACAGAAACTTAAAAAGGGAACGCAACAACAGCCAAACAGTCCATCCATCCATCCATTTTCTGTTCCACTTATCACATCGCAGAATATATATATATTCACACCTAGGGACAATTTAGACCGACCAATTAACCTGACATGCATGTTTTTGGAATGTTGGAGGAAACCGTAGTGCCCGAGAAAACCCACGCAAGCACGGGGAGAACATGCCAACTCTGCACAGGAAGACTGGTAGCTGGATTTGATCCCATGACCTTACATCTGTGCTGCGATTGATTTATTATTTAAAATAACTTCAAACTTCTTTCAGCTTGATCAGAAGAATTTTTCTGTAAAGGTTGTAATTTTTTTGCAACATAGATTATTTACGCAATTATTATATTTTGGTGATGGAGATAAAATCGTGGATTGAAAAAGAGACCAGATTAACCGTTCATTAAGTGGATCTAACTGGCATAGTTTGCATTGTAAAGACTTCCTTACAGTTTGTGTATGTCATGGTGATTCGTCCAAAACATGTTCTGGCCAAAGGAAATACCCAAAACTCCATAAATTGCCACCGTTGGACAACATGTGCTCTCAGGTGCACTTCAGACAATAATATTAGTAATCAATTCCCCAGCTCTCAGGCAATGAGTGCCTTTATCTTTCATTTTGAGGTTTATGACTTGGTTAATCGTTAAGCAATGCCTTTGTGATGGAGCAAGGACATATTTGACACCCGTCGTTCTCTTGATCCTAAAAGTTACCCAATAGCTAAAAAGCTGGTATATGACCCCCCCACCCCCTGTGCTGCCAGGTATAAAGGTGAGCTGTCACAGACGAATCAAATCCATACGCATGATAAAGCTCTTAAGAGACGTTTGCTTTGAAGATATACATGTCAAGAAACCAGTTGTCATATTGCAGTTTCCATCAAAATCATTTTTGGATGCCTAAAGATATCAAAGGCCCACTGGTTTTTTATCCTTGAATCTTTCAAACCTGAGAAGTACGAACTGCTTTTCTGATGGAGAACAGCGGGGAGCATGTCAACCTTGCTTATGATGCCACTCTGGATGGACCGCCGGTCTACAACAGCAATGAGGACGACCACCGGACTGTGCGGCCCTCTGTGGTCAGTGCTTTCGGTCACGACACTTTAGACCGCGTTCCGAACATCGACTTCTACCGTAATGCGGGAAGCGTGAGCGGTCATCGCGCGGTGCGGCCATCGCTGCAGGAGTTGCATGACATCTTTCAAAAGGTGAGTTGTTGACTTCTGATTTCTTTTGCATTTACAATTTGTTCAAACCCAGGGATGTTGAACTTAGTTTGGCTCTAAGGTCAGATCAAAACTTTATGCTCTGAGGTGGGCCAGATCAGTACAACAGTGTAATCTCCAAATTTTTAGCTTTGATTTTCAGTATTATGTTTTATTATCTGCCTACATTAGCAACCTACCGTTCATATTATAATAGCGGCCGAAAGGGATCTTTTCTCAACCAACACATTTACATACCAGCCTACACTACAGCTTTACGCTTTAGACTACCGCTTTTCGCCCCTAAAAATGCCTAAAAAACATCTGTCGCTTATTTATATTTAAACAACAACAAAAAATCGTGACTCGAGACTTGTACTTTAGCCTACGGCTTCTTTATTTGGAGCAAGACTGAGTCTTTGTGTGTGAATGAACTGCTCCAATGACCGCATTGGATTTCTGTTAAGGTAAAAGTTTGCCACTTCCGGTTATAAAGAATCATGTTGTTTTTTTAGCTTTAATATTCTGGAGAGGGATTGTGTTTCAAATCAAATCTAATGCTTTTTAATGTCAAAGGTAGGCATATATGCATTTATTCACAAATAATGGGGGAAACATTTTCATTTTAGGCAATGAATGTCTTAACTGGTTTATTTCAACAGTTGAATGAAAGCAGTTTTACACCAGAATAAACGCACCATGCTATAACTCAACACAGCATTTGATTCCCATTTATTTAAAACATCATAACTTTCGAGAGAAATTAATATTCCCCTAAATAATGTCATGAATCTATACTTCTTGACTTTACAAATATATTCTTTGTTATTACTCTTCAACGGTTCCCATTTTCCCATATTTTTTCTTTGTTTTTTTCTTAATAAACATCAAAATTACAATCAATCAAGATTCAAACTGCAGTTGAATGTCGTACATTTTTCTTAAAAAAAACGTTTACGTTGTATATTCGACCGAAAAGGTTTTAAAATTGAACATCTCTCTTTGATAGAGTACAAAGTACCAGTTTAGATATCTATTTTCAGCGGCAAGGTATTTGCATCTCTCGTCAATGTGGTTTCCACTCGAAACTTTCCTTATGACCTCAGCTAGTTTCATAGTCTACAGTCCACCTTTTAACTCAAAATACATTTCAAAATGATTACAAGGTGCTGAAAGGTATTCCTTCATCAAAGTATTTGAAACACTCAAGGTTTTTGCTGCTTCTTCTCTTCGATCTTTATAACACTTTTGTAGCACCAACATGTGTTGCATCAACAGGTCACTTGACTGTTATAAACTAGACTAGATTAACATTTGTGTATTAGTTTTAAGGATTTCTCTTTGCTGCAAAAAAATTCTAAACAACACAAATATTTGGAAGGTCATCCATCAACACAATGTTATTTAAATGATGAATGAGTTGGACACCTCGTTTTGAATGGTTTGGCACACTAGGCAATTTCCTGCAAATGTAGAAGACAGCCACCAAATGAAACGCATGAGTGAGGTCAGACTCAACAATATTCTGGGGAGTCATTTAATACTCTATATTTATTGTCAACAATGACACAATAGACAAAACAACAAGCAACAGTTAGTCAAAATAAGGCACTGGCATCCCATAAAACCTTTTTGTGTACTTGACCAATAGTGAAAACATAACAAATGTATCATGTACTTGTCTCAAATGTTCTTCCAACAGAATGGAGCACTTTCTGTTCCAGACACGGTTGAGGATGACTGTGAGGGGAGTGACGGAACCCCCTCGGACGATGTGGAGTCCGCTGTTCCCTTTGACAGCGGCAAAGGAGCCGTAAAGTTTGGCTGGATAAGAGGGGTCCTTGTAAGTCAAGTCATGGTGGCCTATCACAAGCGCCAGTAACTTTATAAACAAAGTCTTTAGAAAGCCATTGGCATATTTGTTTATTATTTCTTCTAGTGAGCTGAAGTTTATTTTATAAACATATTGTTTTTCAATAATTCTGTGTTTGGACGACAACATACATACAACATATTTCTATTGTTAAGAAATCCTTTTGGTTGACTTGCACTTTGAGGATACACAAGTAGAATGTCAAGCACACACTAGACCGACTGTTTTACAAGTCATAATTTTCCCTTTACTGCCTTCCACTTTGCATGTGCATTAGTAGAATATTAAGTTTATGTGTGTATTTTTCACTAGTAACCATAATTTTTGTTCTCATTTATTTTACACGACTCTTACTAAACCACATCTAGTCTTTCCATTCCAAAGAAACTATTTTTGATTACGTTTACAACATTACTGTACACTAATATAGAAACTAAAAACACTTATTAGTACCACAACAGTTCCTAACCTTCAACTAGTTAACAACTGTGTGTTGGTAATAAAATTAGTCCAGAGGTGGGACGTGCATTTCACACCTAGGCCTTCTGCTCCAGTCTCAATTAGCTATGTGGTAATCGTGAACGAACAGGCTCTATGAGGAAAAGACTATCTTGAAATTGGCTTTGACAGTAAATCTGTAATTAAACCAAATTTTCTCCTCCTTTAGCCATTGTAAGGAGAACAAAAACGCTAAAATATCAACACAATTCTCTGTTTATGCTGCAGAACTGACAATAAAGCTGACTTTGACTTTGACAACAATATATTTCCTTGCGCAGCCTGTTCTGTTTCACAGCTGTTGGCATGATTGCTTTGGTGGATTACTTCCCCCAAGCCAATTATAGTTTGTCGAATTGCTGGCGTTTCCTTACATCTTCCAGAAGCTAAATTTCCACCAACTCTGAATCTGATTGGCTATCCCAAAAGCTTTATTGAATGCAAATGTTACGCAACACGACCTTCTGGATTTTTTGTGAAGGCCGCCTGGTAGAACTGAGCCCAGCAACATTTAATTGCTGAAATGTGCTTGGTTAAATGTGAAAGCACACATCTAGAAGCAGCGCAACCGGAGAGAATCAATGAAAGGAAGCTGACAGACAATTTTGAATTATTTGATAAGTATTGATGGACTAAATATAATTAAAATTCCGATATTTCTGTAGGGCAGCATAGAAGGCTTTGGAGGGTCTGACGGCCCACCACTGAATTATTACATTAGAAATATGTTTAGGTTAAGACATTCACGTATGAATAGCACATGCTGATCAAGCAGTTTTGAGTCACTGGTCGGACATAGTCATTCAGTTAGGTTGAAAGAACATTCTTAGCGTAGTCTATTTGAAATATCTCTCAATCCTAACTCAAGGCCCTCATCTTTGACACGTTTTGTGGTCCACAGGTGAGATGCATGCTGAACATTTGGGGTGTTATGTTGTTCATCCGCCTGTCATGGGTGTTTGGACAGGCTGGCTGGGGTGAGTAAATGTTGCTGAACACAATTAAACTTGTTCAGCATCTCACCATTGGTATTTTGTTCTATCTCTATCTGGCATTCACACGAGCCTGGACTTCAGGTGCAACATTGTTATCAGGAGGTGACTGACCTGTGTATAAGTAGGGAAACCTGCAATTAAAAATAAATTAGTACTTGTACTTCAATTCCAAAACTTAATGAAAACTCCCACACACAAATTATGCTGCTAAAAACATTCATTCAGACCAAAATGACACTAGTTCATCTTTATGACTTCAAATTAATATTTCAATGGTTGCAATGAATGAAATGTGTGAAATTATTTTTACAAAGCTGGAACAGATGTTGCTATATTTTCTTTTTAATGGGACAACTCTGGAGGATTTTACTTTGCTACAATGTAAAGTGATCAGTGTGAAAAACATAGAATCCCCCACTCCCCTCAAATAAGGCATCACACATTCATTAGTGTCTAAACTGCTTCCAACAGAAATGAGAAATGCCATAGTGAAACTGTATAGCTCTTCTCAATCTTCCAATGATGTGTAAACATATAGTATTATATATTTTACCACCATACTCACTTGCCAGCATGTTTTCCAACTATTAGTCAAAACAATTTATTTGTAACACTGTTGACTAGTCAAAGATTGTAAAAAATTACACTCTCGTGTTTTGAATGGACAACAAGATTACCCAAATATTGATTTATTAACTCTTATAGCTTTAGGGCTGTTCAATCCCACATTTTTCAGATAAATACCCAAAGCTCAAGTAATAATACCATTAGTAAATCAAATTCCTTCTTTCTGAAAAAACGACTGGTATTTAAAATTTCTTTAATTTAAGGTTCATGTTAAATGACCAAAGCAGCAGCTACTATCATAAGTATCAATCATTTTAAAAAGCCAGATATGAACACCCATACTATTACCTACAATTGGTAATAACCCATCCCTAAACAATATCATTATTTTCATTTAGATACCCAACTCCTCTTAATATTGTTACATGATTTGCTTTGAAAGTAATAAAAGCATGTCCACCAAAATGACGCAGCCGAAGTGTTTTCCGTATTGATTATTCCCTGCTTTTGTTGTAAAATGTGTTGAAAAGAATGTGCCAGTGGCCAAATCACAAAATGGTCACCAATAGCTTTAGCCTCCTTTTGGCCTCCTTTGGGACTGTGTGCAAACGATGGTTTGATCTTGTCCATCTAAACAAAACAAGTGTTTAATGAAAAGATGATTCTTGCACATTCCAGGTTTGGGAATAGTTGTTATTGCTCTCAGTTGTGTGGTGACAACTATCACTGGACTTTCCATGTCAGCCATTTGCACTAATGGTGTTGTCAGGGGAGGTAAGTCAAAACAATCTGTCATGCACGAAATAATGAATTGTAATAAGATAAAGGATCTACATTATGTGTTTACTTTTCAGGAGGGGCCTACTACCTGATATCTCGCAGCTTGGGGCCGGAGTTTGGGGGTTCAATTGGCCTGATTTTTGCGTTTGCCAATGCAGTGGCTGTAGCTATGTATGTGGTCGGATTTGCTGAGACTGTTGTGGATTTACTCAAGGTGCGTTATATTTCCCACCGTACCTATGGGCGAGTAAGATCACGGTTTTGGCAGAATTATTGGAGAAATGTATAAGTAAAATAACACAATGTTCCATGACTAAGACACTCGGACTCTGTCCGTAGCTGTCGATTTCAATCAACTAGGTCAGCAGTAAAAATTCATTAAATAAGTATTAACATATACACAAGAGTACGAAAACATTCACAAAACAGAACTCAATTTATTGTAGGAACTAAAATTCAGCCCGTACAATCCCAACCGGCTGTATACTTGCTGGGACATGCGACTGACCTTAAGCCCTTGTATCACTTTAGACAGGACAAGGCGATAGAGGGGAAACCAAGTATTGCTCCTACTACATATTAATAATAATAAATGATGACACTAGCTCCTAAGTAAAGGTACTAGGATAATTATTGGATAATTATCGGAATGATCACAGCCTAACGTGACATTACAGTTTTTCGGGCTGATAGGAAAAATCTATCTATCTATCTACTATGTACCCTGGTCATATCCCTCGAGAGGGGTGACCGAAAGCAAGACAAACACATACAAAAATAAAGAAAATTAAAAAAGGGAAAAAGTAGCAAAAACACACACAAAACTTTTTGGACCATGGCCAACCCAAATGCCCAAATACCCAAACAAGTTGGACACCTGTGTGTAGCACTATTTAGTTACCCTATATAACACGCTACAGTGGGCATTTGCACGTCACACTGGGTATTTGTATATTGTATTCTTTTGGCTTGATTATTGTACTGTTCTCAGCTCAGGGATGCTGCTGGAAATGTGAATTTCCCTTCGGGGATGAATAAAGTATCTATCTATCTATCTATCTATCTATCTATCTATCTATCTATCTATCTATCTATCTATCTATCTATCTATCTATCTATCTATCTATCTATCTATCTATCTATCTATCTATCTATCTATCTATCTATCTATCTATCTATCTATCTATCTATCTATCTATCTATCTATCTATCTATCTATCTATCTACCTCACACTCTTCTGTTCAACAGCAGGGCCCGACAGTTTTTACTGGTTTACCCCTATCGCATTACACAGGTGTCCTGCCCATCCCTGAGAACGCGTCCAACATCCCACTATCCTTTCACAACACCTCTCCACTCATTCCTAACACCAACAAGAGCTCTAGCTTCCTTTATCTTTAGACCTCTTTCCTGCAGTGCACTCATAACACTCTCCATCCACGTCAATCGCGGCCTTCCTCTTGGTCTTCTTCGATTTACTTCTCTTCAACATTCTCTCCTCATCCATCCTCTCCATGTGTCCAAACCAACCGAGTACTCTCCAATCCACACGCTTGCTCAGTTCCACTACGACTCCAGTTCTGTCTCTCACAATTTCATTTCTCAATCTATCCAATCTTGTCACTGCTAGCATACTCCTCAAACACTTAATCTCAAAAACATTTAATTTTCTTTTCAGATCTGCAGTCAGGCTCCAAGTCTCTGCACCATACAACACAGTCGGCACAATCACATTCTCATACAGTCCCCTCTTAACATCCATACTCATCGCTCATCACTCTCCTCAGAACACCCAAAACCTTGCTTTCTTGATTCACTCTGTACAATACATCACACTCCATTCTACCATGCAGCCACACCACAACCCAAGTACCTAAAGCTTTCAACTTCTTACAGCACTTGTCAATGCAACCTTATTTCTAACGCCATGCCCACTCCATCACGTGAACACTTCATCACCTTACTCTTCCCAACCTTCACTCATAACATACGCCCATCACACACACTTCCAAACTCCATTACCAACCTTCTCAATGTTTCCTCAGAATCAGCCACAAGTGCTGTGTCCTCTGCCAACAACAACTGACTTACCTGCCACACCGTTCCACTGTTATCCATCATCTCTACACCTTTGCCAAATACTCTTGCATACCCCTCTCTCACCACACCATCCATGTACACATCAAACAGCCATGGTGACATCACACACCCCTGTCTCACACCAGTCAACACAGGGAACCACTCACTTGTCTCACTCCCTACTCTTACACATGCTCTGCTGTTCACATAAAAACTATTCAATGCTTCCAACAACTTTCCACCCACTCCGTACATTACCATCACCTGCCACAACGGCTCTCTATCAACTCTGTCATACGCCTTTTCCAAGTCCATGAAAGCCAAATAAACATCCTTACCTTTTGCAAAATATTTCTCACACATCTGTCGTACTGCGATCACCTGATCCACACATCCTCTTCCTTTCCTGAAACCACACTGCTCCTCCATCACCACCTCATCCGTTCTTCCTCTCACTCTCTTAATCAAGACTCTTCCATACAGCTTATCCAGCACGGACAACAAACTGATACGTCTCGAATTGCTACATTCATACTAAAGGAAAAATATATCTGATAATTAGTCACCTAGTCTGCCATACTATAATATGAAATCAGCTGACAGAACTTGTAAGAAATATTCCGAGCATTTATGTATAGTGATTTTTGTGTATTAATTCCAATTTAATTCAAATTGACTAGTGCGCTAATTGATTGAGATCGAAAGCTGCGGACACAGTCCAAAATCACTATCTTAATTATGGCACAATGTGTTACTTTTCTGATTTGTTTTAAATATAAGAAATTACCGTGAATAAGTTCATTTTTATTGTTGTTTAAACATGTGTCATAAAATCTGGCGTGACTTGTACAAAAACATAAAGTTCTCCTTTAAATTTGCACATAAAGCTTTTAATCAGGAGCGCTCTGTAGTCCGAAATTGACGGTCATCATCGGTGGACAGAAACAAATTTACTGTAGTTCATATATGACCTGTTTGTATTGTTTTCCTTCAGGAGCATGATGTTCTTATGGTGGATCCATTGAATGACATTCGAATCATTGGCGTCATCACTGTGGTGCTGCTGTTGGGCATATCTGTAGCTGGAATGGAATGGGAGGCCAAGGTTAGCACCACATTGAGTAGTTTTTCCCGGAAGTCTTGAGCAGTGTAGATGTTTTGGGCTTTTACTGCAATGAACTAAAGCAAATCCCGTGGCTACCTACAGGCCCAGATAGTATTGCTCTTCATCCTCCTGGCGGCAATTGTGAATGTGTTTGTGGGTACCTTTATTTCTCCCACCGCTGACAAGAAATCCAAGGGAGTTTTTAATTATGACGGTAAGAAAAACGACTATACATACCTGGAAACATGTTAGTGTTGTCTTGAGATACAAAACAAATATTTTTGTTTTCAATGACAATAGCAATCAAAAATATTGCACAATATTGTCATCAAATATTCAAAAACAATGAAAAAATACTCTATATTTGGAAATTTAATGCTGCAATACAATGCATAGCTACGCTCCTCCTAATATAATTCTCCTTCCTTGGACCAAGGGGTTACCATCATAAGTCAATGATAAATTTGCTATTTCCCAAATGTCTGTATGTTGCATAATCAAGTTTATTGTTACCAAACAATCCTTGCTACTCATGATTGGTGGCAATTAAAACCAACAGAAATAGCTGGATTAAAAGGTGTACTCAAAAAGTTAGTCCCTCTAATCTCAAAGCAACACTGTATTTAGTCTATTTTGAAATAATTCTTTCTTCATTTATCTTTGCAGCGAATATCTTTTTGGAGAATTTCCCGCCAGATTTCAGGAATGGGGAGTCGTTCTTTTCTGTGTTTTCCATATTTTTCCCGGCTGCAACTGGAATCTTGGCAGGAGCCAACATTTCTGGAGACTTGCGGGTAACTTATTCCTCAAATAAACACACTTTTCATCTTCTTCACCAAACATGTCAACTGCAGTTGTAAAATACAAACGGGCAGTTGGCTAAAATAGCTTCATGCTATGTTCTAGGATGCCCAAGATGCCATTCCTAAAGGCACTTTGTTGGCTATCTTGATCACTGGAATCACCTACCTGGGTGTGGCCCTCTGTGTCTGTAAGTACAATATTGCCAAAAACCAGTGGCCTGCTGTGAATTTTACACTTGAGCCCTCACTCCATTCTGAAAAAGTAATGTGGCGTTCGCGACTAATGAAGAAAAATCCCATTTTCTCCAGGACTTAGGTCAGGGAAGAGGTGATCTCCGATTACCCCGGGCGCACCGCGCGCCCAGTTCTCTGGGCCGTGACGCGGCACCTAAATCCTTTGTGATGAAATCTAAGTTAAACAAGACTATATGAATAGAAACCATGAACAATGACGGTTGAATAAGAAAATTAAGTCAGCGAAAGAAAAGCTCAGCCTGACCCTTATGTACCAATCACGCACAAAATTCCAATCAGGTCGGCTTGGGCTCGGGCTTAAGATCTTACTCCTAGGCTAAAAATTGGTGAACAGAACCTATGCCCACTTGCAAAAGGCTTGATTGCTTAAGAGTTGTCCAACCTTTTGCTATTAAAATAACAAAATATATTGTGTTTCTTTGTGCAGCTTTTATAAAGTTTTTGTGTTTGGCTGTTTTTGGTGGATCACCTCCCCCTAGCCAATCATAGTTTGTGAAACCATTTATGTTTTTCAATGCGTGCTAACTGGCTTTCAAATCGGATTGGCTAAACCAACAGCTTTCACAAAGACTGATATTACATGACACGACCTTGGGATTTTTTTGTGAAGGCCACCGGGTAGATTTCTGAGCCTGGCAACAATTAATGGCTGAAATGTGATTGATTAAATTTAATGAAACGAGGCTGACGGACAATTTTAAAAAAGAATGGATGGACAAAATATAATTAACACCACATGGTATCAGATATTTTTTAGAACAGCCAGTTCAAACTTTAATTTTCCCTATTATTAATGATGAAAATATTAGAAAAATCCTCTTAATCTGTTGCCAGCTGCCAGTGTTGTTCGTGACGCTACAGGAAACCTGACTGACCTCATCAGCCCCGGTGTGCCATGCGAAGGATCGGCTGTTGCCGCCTGTCAACTCGGCTACAATTTTTCTTCCTGCGCTGTAGAATCATGTGCATTCGGTGCCATGAACAGCTTCCAGGTGAACAGCGCATAACAAATGTCAGCCTCAAAAACTGAGCAAATGTTTTAACAATGCCCTCTTTTGACCTTTTTGGGCAACAGGTCATGACTCTGGTGTCAGGCTTTGGTCCTCTCATCATAGCTGGAACGTTTTCAGCCACGCTCTCATCGGCCCTGGCTTCTCTTGTTAGTGCTCCCAAAGTCTTCCAGGTCAGACATTCACAAGCGTTCTTATGACACTAAACTACTTAGGGTTCTTGAGGAAACTGTGACACTTTTTATCATTTGGAGCCTCTTAATGATAAAACCTTTCATTCACTTAACAAAAACAATATTGATTCGAATAATGACCCAAAACACATGATCATATGAGCGTCAATTTTTGTGTAAGTTATACTTATAAGTCAAGAATGTTTCTTCATTTTATGTAACATGAGGCTCACATAGCTGACATGATTGTCTGCCAACAAAATGCGATAGGTACCCCCAAAAACACAAAACAGTGTGAAGGTCTGGGCATAAAAACGAGGCGAAAAATTATGCAGTTTAGTTGCTTTGAGTCTCTGTAGTTTGTCCTTCCTTGTACTTTGAAGCAGTCATTTTTTTGTTGCACTACACACTACAGCGAAATACAGTGGTAAACTATAACTCAGTGTCTATTTGAGACTGGACAATGAACGCCAACTGAGATGTTTTTGTCCATTTTCAACTTGTCTTCTTTTGTCAAAAATGATAACCACAGAATGCCACAGAATGATACCTCGGCAGCATATAATAAATCTAGAGGTCAAAATTTACACAGTGTCTCTTTATGGATTTTTGTGTGGTTTATAGCTTAAAATGAGCAAAAGATCTGCTAGATCAGGATTATTATTATTATCTATTTTGGTATAGAGCAAGTTAAATAATCTTAAAATTTGAAATGTTTCATACTTAAAACAAAAAAGATTTTCAGCCTACAGATTTTCAGTGCAGTGGCAGAACATTAATGTACTTTGCTATAGTTTGATTTATCTTGTAAAATGTATGATGTTGTCCCCTGGATGGCAGACAATTTAGCTTGTTTTAAAATTACTTTTGAGATTTTAAAAAAAGTATGTATACCGGTACTTTAATAATATCATTTCCAGAATGAGAAAATTATTCTGTTGTTCATCCTATCAGATTTAATTTTAGATGATATTTTCTTTCATTTTTTTGTGAAGAAAATATACTAAAATATGGCAACATATGAAAAACAGTCCTTAATTTCCCGCATATTTCAGGTCAATGGAGTAGAAATATTTTTTGCAGTTGATTTCTTCTTTAGAGACATTGAAAGTCCATGACTGCCCTTGATCCATTGTTTGATGTGTGTCTCAGGCGCTGTGCAAAGACAACATCTACAAGGCCCTGCATTTCTTTGCCAAAGGTCACGGCAAGAACGACGAGCCCATCCGTGGCTACATTCTCACCTTTATTATTTCTGTGGCCTTCATTATCATTGGTTGGTTAAAATGTCTTCATATTTATCTTGTGATGAAAATGTGGTTATTTGAGCATTTTAACTTGAATTAAATTGTTGTGGTTTGTTTCTTCAGGGGATCTCAATAGCATTGCACCCATCATCTCAAACTTCTTCTTGGCGTCCTATGCTCTTATCAATTTCTCCTGCTTCCATGCATCTTATGCAAAGTCTCCAGGTGAGCATCTTTAATTTAACTCATTTGAATTTAATTTAATTTAATTGTCTTTATTGATATCAAAGTTGTGAAACATTGGATGCAACGAGATTAGGCATACAGCCTGACAGAGGCCAGGGTAAAACATGTAAAAAAGACTTTGAATAGAAAGAGGATAAAATACTTAAATAAAGGATAAATAGGCACAAAAAAATTACAAGGTAGTGCTTAGAAAACTAGCTTAAGTTATAATGATAATGCGATGAAAAAGAATAGTGCATCGTAACAACAGTGTAACAAAAAGAAGTGCAATAACATTTAGCAGCAAAAGTTGAAAAACACAAAATAGGTCACAATTTTGACAGCGTGTGTGACAATACCAATATTAGATCCTAAATCACTGGGGAAAAACTCTTTAGTTCCAAAATTTTGAGGCAGCCTGTTACAAGTTTTTCCTGAATGATTTAGGATCAGTTTCCAATCTTTTGGTTTATCAGTTGTGAACTACTAACCCGGCCCATCACGTCTTTCCAGGTTGGCGGCCAGCCTACAAATACTACAACATGTGGTTGTCTCTGCTGGGTGCTGCTTTGTGCTGTGCTGTCATGTTTGTCATCAACTGGTGGGCGGCACTGCTCACCTACGGCATCGAGATCCTCCTCTACATTTACGTCACCGTCAAGAAGCCAGGTGAGCAGAATGAACAGCCATCAGTTTTTGAGCTTTGGTAAATTGGTGCTTAACTGTTGATAAAACTTTCCAGACGTAAACTGGGGCTCATCCACTCAAGCGGTGACATTCGTTAGTGCGGTCAGCAATGCTCTATCTCTGGCTGGAGTAGAAGATCACGTCAAAAACTTCAGGTAACTGCCTTGCAGGTTCAAACCTCATGAAGCCTTAATGCCTCCGATATGCCTTGCATGGCTTACTCTGCTATCAGTGTGTGAGTGTGTCTGTGTGTGTGAATGGGTAAAGTCTGAGGTGTATTGTAAAGCGCTATGGAGGTCCTATGTGACTGGTAAAGTGCTACATAAATGCAGTCCATATAACGTTTACCATCTTGTGTTGAAATTGGCAACACTAACAATTATTAGCTTGTCAATTTTGACCTGGGATCTAACTCAGTATTGACCACCAAAAATGACAAGAAAGGAGTATCACTCCCTATAGTTAATACATCATTTTAACAATGTATTCATATCTATATATTCCCACTTAATTTTATGGCCCCTGAGACACATCGGTTATTACAACACTTTATTCAGGAGGATTTCGCTCAACATTTTTGAGTTATAAAACAATATGAGCTTTAAATTAGTGGAAGCTGTGGTTTGACACATACCTATTTTCTTCAGGCCCCAGATCTTGGCATTAACCGGGGCTGCTCGCAGCAGGCCAGCTCTGCTAGACTTGGCTCACTCTTTTTCCAAGAACTACGGACTCTGTCTCACCTGTGAATTGTTTTTGGTGAGGTCACATTCTACAATGCGATGTGTGCAAAGATTAGCGTGGGTCAGCGAAGGCAATTTATGTTTCCATTAATCTTTCCAGGGTCCAAGAGTAGAAGCCTTGCTAGAAATGAACGCCGCTATGGAGAAAAACCAGCAATGGCTGAAGAAGAACAAACGTAAAGCATTTTACACCGCCGTAACCTGTGACAAATTCCGGGAAGGAGTCGATACTCTGCTGCAGGTCGGTATAAAAATGTGACACAGAAAAACAAACCAACTGACCCAGAAAAATCAATGTCGTTAATGTATAATGGGAGAATGAGATGTACACATAGCAGCTGTTTTTATTGACCATTGTTGTCCCTCAGAGATACACTGAGTATCCATTGGTATGCGCTCAAGGATCTGGCAAGATGCGCACAGAGTTAATGAGAAGCAGGAAAACAATCTTATGGCTTCCACTATCACACTTCAGATAAGGCCTCGTTTCATTGGCGGCATTTCTGACTTCAAACAATTCATTGGCCTAAAGGCTATAATTGATTAACACAGTTCAGGATGAGGGCCCAGAGAAACAGAAATTGTGGCTTGATCGGAAAAACATTTCGGTCCTTACATAATTTTTCAAGCACAACACCAGACATGACGTGAAATACAGTCATCCCTTGTTCATCACGAGGGTTGCACTTCAAAAAGAGTCCTGCGATAGTCAAAACCCATGAAGTAGAATTTAAAAAATTGTATTTCTATAATATACAATATATATGATTGGAACAAGATAACCACTATGGATCTTCAAATAATAACACTAACATAGAATTGCAATTGAATGATTGGTCTTTATTGTCGTTATAAAACAGTACAATGAAATTGGAGGGTTTCTCCTTTCAGTGTAAGAAAGCTATGTCGAGAGCAGCTGGCTAGCTGCACGCTAGCATCGGGGAATCTCGGATGAGCTTGGTCTCGGTGATGATTAAAACACAACAGTGACAAATGTCGCAGTTTCCCAAGAGTTGTAGCACTAGGTCATCTGTTTCATGGGTAACGGATCTGGCATTGGTGAGATACAGGCTTAGCAGGGCTGGCTTGTCATACGTTTTTAGCTGCAGTAGACCCACTTGCAGCCTTGATAATTCTCTCTCTCCCGATGTCACCTTGGTCTCTTTCTGAACCCGATAACAATCCACGGAGCACCCGGTGATAATCTGCAATTCTTTCCACGCTTCTGACTTTCCTCAGAGTCCGATTTAGTTGATGAAATTAAGTTGATGAATTAACTTTCAATGTAATGAGCCACTAAAATATGAGCTATCGTCGGTTTGTTTGGGTGGATACATTGACTTGTGTGCCCGCCCCACTGTTTAAATGACAGCATACACAAGCCTATAACAGTTGCGCACTCAGTCACACCTACCCAAAACACACACACACACACATATACACAAACACACATGGACACAGACACAAAACACACTCAAAGCCCTCCGCAACCTACCCCAGTGATAGCATTTGTGGTGTGTTGCTTGCTGCAAAACACAATGCACAATGAAAACGGAAAAAAGTGAACCGCAATACAGCAAAGGATTTCTGTATCTGATTGGAATCTCAGCTTCATTCAAGGGATATCCAAGGGAAGGTTGATTTGAAACTATGCTAAGATATGATGCCCATGATGCCACAGAACTAATGCAGGTTTTGGTTTTGTTTTTCCCATTAAAAATATAATGCTTAACAACGCCTACAGGGGGCAGGTCTCGGTCGCATGAAGCCAAACACGCTGATGCTGGGCTTTAAAGGAAACTGGAAGATGGCAGGGTCAGAAGAAGTCCAAAGCTATGTGGGAGTTCTGCAGTGAGTTATTTACATAAATCCTCAAATAACGGCCACACAGCTAACACGATTGGGAATATGTTTTTTTTTTCTCCATACAGCGATGCTTTCGACTTTGAATATGGAACACTGATTTTGAGGATGAACCATGGACTTGATGTTTCTCACATTGTTGAGGCGGAAGGTCAGTATAAAACCAAAATACTGGAAGCACAAGTTCATTGATACAATACAGTATATCTATGGCCATATAATAGCCATCAAAAGTAGGGGTGGGCTATACTGGGAATCCGATCCAAGTAAATACATGGTAATATCGATTGATACAGATCCGATACAGATATTTTTTGCTTGGAAATGTCATAATCATTGAATAATTAAACCCTCCACATAAGTTAGTTTTATATTTCTGATAAAAACATCACAAAGATTCTAGGAACTAAAATGTTTCATTTACTATCAAATAACTACAATTGAAACTTTACAGTATAAAAAAAATAAATAAAGATATTTATATTATGACTGTTTCAGAACAAAAGCCAAGGGAGTCAAATTAAAAAAGCAACAATATAACAAAAATACAAATATAACAATGTCAACGTGTCAACGATACCTTCCATTGCACAATTTTTGGAAAATGTTTGAAAGGGCAAATAATGTAAACGATACAATCCAAAAAGTCAAAAGAGTTAGATAAAAAAAAAAACAGCAACGGTGACATTGGATTTAGAGGGTTTTGTTCAGGAACAGTAACATGTTTACATTTTTCGTTGCAGCTCGTTGCTCTCTGTAGGGTGGACTTTTTTCACTTTTTGATGTAAAGTTGCCACTGTAGAGGACCACTTTACCACACTAATGACACCTAGCATTGTCCTTTACTGTTATTGAAAAAAGTACACACCCCGCTGCCCTTCCCGTTTGTTATATTTAGATTCTGATAGATTCTAAAGCGGCAGGCAAGATATAGCAGCAGGCCAGGTAGGGAGTGGCGCTAAATTTGCCTGTCAGTTTTACTAACAGGCATAAACTTAGAGAGTGACTGAGAGCCCTTGGTGAGAGAGACAAGGGCTGTGCTATCTACATTCAGAAGTGGCACGTTGACAAGATTGGTGGAGGGGTGATGTATCAATCTCTGAACAATAGTATTAGATCCAAGTAGTGGCTTAGTATCGATAATATTGATAGTTAGATTGATCTGCCTACCCCTAATCACAAGACTAACAAAGGTCACTGCATGTAACTGGTAACAAGCTAGCCACATGTTGGTAGCTAACTAGCTAAATTTTACGGGAATATGTGGGATTCTTTTGTGCTTTCGGAAAAGACAAGTATGCTGTTTGATTAAATTAAATTTGAGATGAATGTTTATTGTGAATTACTTGTGTATCATTACACAATAATTAGCTGTAGTTAATAATTGTTAGTATTAACTATTAAATAGTAGCATTCGAGCACGTCACTGTATTGGGAACATTAATACATATTTATTTTTAAATGACGGTTAAAAGGACATTGCATTGCGTATTATTTAGTGTCTCCTAGTGGTTAAAAAAAACCTAATTCATTGAAAAAAATGTATTTGACTATTAGTCAAAAATACATGAATTATAATATAAACATGCATTTGTTTGAATACTCGTAGGTTGAGAAATGATTATATATTTTACATGGTAGATGATATTCTTTTCTGCCATCTTGCTCCTGTGGGTACGCAAAAATAACCTTGCGAAAGGCCGGGCAAAAAAGAAAATTGGTGCGTTTCGGTGACTTAGTCTCAGTAGTTTGTATTCTGCCTTGTGCTTTGGAGCACTTGTTTTGGGTTGCACCAAAGAAAACAGCTATATCTGGTAATCAAATATTACACACTGTCCTTGTTAGCTTTTATTGAACTCATGTTATATCAAGGATTTCTGTTTGAAAATACTCAATGTGATTTTTATCAACAAAACTTGTTTTGGGTCAGGTTTATTGGTTGACATTAGAGCTGCAAGCACAAATCAATAAAAACGATTAAAAACGATTATTAAGAGCATTGGCAACAATCATTGTGTCACACGATTTATGTGCAACTCAGCACGTTGATTCAATGCAAATAAGAGCGATCCGACATGCATTCTCCTCCTATCTTGCCTCTTTTTATTTTGCACTTCGTAAACAAGTATCTTACATATTTTCAGGTGTTTAGAATTGAAGTGAACTGATTTGAATTGAATTGAATTCAAATGAAATGAAATGAAATTAAATGAATTTAATTGAATTGTCACTGTGGGCATTGTTATCAAAGTTGTAAGACATTGTATCCAACAAGGTCAGACATGGCCCTTAAACATGTAAAAAAAAAACTTAAAATGGAAAACAAGATAAAAGACTATTAGGATAAAATGCAGAAAAAAATATTTACTACATCGAACTTAGGGACTGGCTTAAGTAATAAAAGTGCAATGTTTGTAAAAGAAAATGAGTAGTGCATCATAACAACTATGTAATTGAAGAAATACAACAACATTAAGCAACATAAAAAAAACTATTCACAAGGTGTAATTTTCACTGTTTTGTGCAATAATATTTAACAGGGACAAAACAGTAAGACCCCCAAAATATTGCGAGATATGTTTTGAATGTTTTTGTTTAGGGTGATGATGGCCCTGGGGAATAAGCTGTCTCTGAACCGGATGTGTCTTATATAATGTTGATATCCCCACTACAGTATCACAAGCCGGCAATGTCCCCTAGACTGGGCAGAGAGCAGCCGAAGATCTTTTGGGCTGTGTTGATTACTCCATATGTTTTTCCTGTCAGCTGCTTTGCTCACAGCATACAATACTGTGATGCTGTATGCCAGAATGCTCTCCACTATGGCTTTGTAAAAGGATTTCAGCGGCTTCTGTTTCAAGTTGTTTCTCCTGAGAACTTTCAGGAAGTGGAATCGCTGTTGTATAGCATTCATTTCTATGGATTTGTTTTATTGTTTTTTATCATAGAAGAATCTGTTGTTTTGTGCAAAACTTTGATATTTGATAAGAAAGGAGGAAATTACATTTTAAAATGCGAGTCATTGATTTATCGAAAAAATATTCGACAGATTCATCAATTAGTATAATAACTGTTTTTTGCAGCCCTAGTTAACACTGTAACCACCACAACCGATTAATAAATATTTGATTTTAGTGTCAGAATTTCTCGCCTAATACATGTACTCTGTGAAATGTTACGTGCATTACTATAGTTTGCCACGGTGCAGCCCTGTCCTGTTATACTGTTAATATTTTTCCTCAGAGGAAATGCTCAAATCTGCAAAAGAACAACAGGAGCTGGACAGCGACTTCATGTCAAATGGAGGCAAAGCCAAAGGATTGTTCAGGAAGTCCAGAAAGTCTACTCAGCAAGTGCTCACCACCCGAGGTAAGGTTTAATGCACTATTCAGAAGGCCGCTATTGAGAGATAAATCTTTTTTTTTTTTATTGCTGCTTTGGACTTACTGTCTTCGTTTGGAGCAGCATTTGTTAAATGGAAGCAATGTTTTTCTGCCCTTTTTTGGAAACATCTGGAATCCCATTAGGATACACGAAAACACAATGATTTGTCTTGAGATACACACTCACAATCACACCGCTGCGACTTGCCAAGAATCCCTGCATTCGAATGCGGAAATCTAAACTTCTTACTTGTAATTTTGTTGAAACAGACTCCTCCAGATTTTCCGTCATCGTTCTGCCCCAGTGTGTTTCAACCAGTGTGCCGCGAGACTTTGTCAAGTGTGCTTCAGGAAATTTCCCAATCTTATCTTTGCGACACTGTGTAGTACACGAGTGTTGGACAGGCGGCCCGCGGGCCGGATCAGGCCCGCTAAGGGATTGAATCCGGCCCGCGAGACAACGCTGAGGGAAGCGCAAGAGAAAAACCAGCTGCAGGTTGAAATATGTCCACTTGATGGTGCCTCTCACAAAGATGCTCAAGTTGAATTTCTTTCTCTCTCTCTTTTACTCCCTTTCTCTTTTCCTCCCTCTCTCTTACACTCTCTCTATCTCTCTTTTTCTCTTTGTTCTTTGTCTCTTACTCTGTGTCTTTTATCTTCTTTTGCTCTCTCTTCATTTTTTCCTTTTCTCTCTTTTCACTTTTTCTCTCTCTCTCTCTCTTGCTTTCCCCTTCTCTCTTTCTCTCCTTCTCTTTTTCTATTTCTCTTTGGATGTCTTTTTCTCTCTCTTTCCCCCTCTCTCACCATTTCTCTTTCTATCCCTTTTGTTTCTCACGGTCTCTTTCACTTTTTTCTCTTTCTTTCTCCCTTTCCTTGTCCCACACTCTCCCTTTTTCTCTCCCTCTCTTTCTCTTATTTCTCTCTCTCTTTTCTCTCTAATCTACTAGTCAGACCCCCTAGAATATGTTTTATCGTGTGGCCCCCGAGTTAAAATGGGTTTGACACCCCTGGTGTAGTATCTATGCTTTCTTCCACTGACTGATGAGTAACTGTATCACTATCTGCACCAGTAAGTGCCAGAATATTATTATTATGTTTTTATTGTTATATACCAATTATACTAATTAAGATTGTATATACTCATTCAAGTAAACTTATCTCAATACTAGTAATAGTTTCACTTTTAACCAGTGGTCCACAAATTACGGCCCACGGGCCAGTTAAGGCACGCTTCCACATGCGGCCCGGCCCCCTGAGAGTATTTTGACGTGCATTTGTTTTAACATAAAAAAATAACTCAAAGGTCAGGCGCGTGTTTATGGTTGTAATGACACCGATCCCAAGTTGAGGCTGTGTAAGCACTGAACTTATACCACTGCACCACCAGTGTTATGGGTGACATTTGAAAAGGCATCGGGATTTATCTCACTATCTTTAGTTACGGCACCAGAGAAGAATGTTAATTTCCTAGTGCATTTCACATGTGTAAAATGACACTAAATTTGTCACATAAAATCTACACAAATTAACATTAACATAAATTAACATTAGTCTCTGGTACCGTGACTAAAAAACTAAGCTGAACTTGGACCTAATAAGACAGACAGTTTATATTATATGAATTTTTTGGAGGGAGTGAAAAACCCACATAGTGTTATTTGATAAATTTGATCTCATAAATAGTGTAATTTTTTATGATGGGACTTTTTTCTGTTAATAATCCAGAAGGGTTCTTTAATTGTGGCTTTCTGGAATACAATAAATATTTGCATTTAGGCACTCCTGCAATCGTTTCACTTTTCTGTTTCAAACTGACCCCAGCCCCTCATCACAGAAGTTAAAAGCGATGTGCCACTGTTTGGGGTCCCCTGCTTTAAAGACATAAAAGTTTAACAATTTTAAAGTAAGTTCTTTTTTGGTGATACATTTACTCCTATTTAACCTCTACTCGGATCAAGAATACATTTGCATCCGACAAGAAGTCTCTTGTTTTTCGTACCAATTTTGCATTCTACTTCTGCGGAACTGTAAACCTCAAGAACGTGATACGCAGTATCTGATTTACAATTATCCGAGTCTCACGCCGCCAATTTTTGGTCTCCTTCTCAGTGTCGGTGTGCAGCCCCCCACCGCAAGTTGCCCAGATGAACGAGAAGCTTGTGCAGGCCAGTGCTCAGTTTAAGACCAAACAGCCCAAAGGAACGCTTGACGTGTGGTGGCTCTTTGACGATGGAGGTGGGTGACACTTGTATTGTTTAGAACTACAGTAATCCCTTGCTTTATCGGGGTTTACTGTTCGCGGTATTGCTACTTCGGGGAGTTTCATCGTGCATTCTGATCTGCTTGTGTTTGCATGTGCTGTAATGACGTTGCCGTCTGAGCTTGACGAACCTACATTAAGTAGACGCAAATCTTTTTCAATTTCAGGTTTTTGAAAGGCCGTTATGCGAACAAAACACTGTAAACCTACAAAAATACCAAAAGATACTTTCTATCGCCAACAAACTGGTCTTCTTGACCCGCTAAGCATGCTCTGGAGCCGCATGCGGCTCTTTGGTGCTCCGCAGTGGCTCCCTGGCGATTGCCAAAAATGATAAATGATGGGAAAATCTCTCGAGGAGTACAAACAGGACACATTAGTAACATTTTCCAGTAAAAATATACAGACACAGTATATGTTTCTTTCCATATGACCGTTTTATAAGGGTTTCAATTTTTGCTGTTCCAGACAGATTTTTTATTTTTTGGTCCAACGTGACTCTTTTAACAGAGAGTAAATCCAACATCTGATGTGAGATGTCGAAGGGCTTTTTTTACAATAAAACAAATAAAATATCTAAAGAAAAATAGACCGGGTTTGCGAGTACATAACAAGGCTGTAATGGTTGCACTTTGAAAAATGGCTCACAACCATGTATACACTAAGGAACGAAACACAGAAGTTAGTGGAAATTCCCAAGGCGTCAGTCCTTCGTCTGGACTGAATCCTGTAGGTGGTTTGATAAGACCCAAGGTTTTTCTTTTAAAAGTAAACCAAAACACCACTTTAAACAGGGGTTCGGCAGGCCAAATGAAAATATTAATATGAATGAATGAAAACTTTATTTCGAACATTAAAATAAAAACAGGACAAAAACAATGAGTCAACAACAAAATAATGTTACATAACATGTTTGAAAAGGGGTAGTCAGAAGCAGATGCTTATTTTTCCTACCCTTTAGATAGAGATAGATAGATAGATAGATAGATAGATAGATAGATAGATAGATAGATAGATAGATAGATAGATAGATAGATAGATAGATAGATAGATAGATAGATAGATAGATAGATAGATAGATAGATAGATAGATAGATAGATAGATAGATAGATAGATAGATAGATAGATAGATAGATAGATAGATAGATAGATAGATAGATAGATAGATAGATAGATAGATAGATAGATAGATAGATAGATAGATAGATAGATAGATAGATAGATAGATAGATAGATAGATAGATAGATAGATAGATAGATAGATAGATAGATAGATAGATAGATAGATAGATAGATAGATAGATAGATAGATAGATAGATAGATACTTTATTCATCCCCGTAAGGAAATTCACACTTTAGGGCAGTCTACCCCGTTGTTTATTAACAGATTAACATGATGCCCTAGGGGTGCTTGTAGCGGAGTGGATGACGTCACACGCCAGTCCAAAAGTTCGACATCCCTGCGGCAGATGGAAATCTTTTTCTTTGTGTCCAGGGATACACCACCTTGTGTTAGCGAGTCTGTCTCCTCTCCTCTTTATCTTCCCTATTAAATACATTTTACAAATCCTCTTCTCCTCTTGTGTCTAATATGACAAAATCTCATGGATATACTTATTACATAGGTCAGATATCAATATTTATAATAATTACAATAATCACATATTTTATACACTAATCTTCAAAATACGCATCCCTCAACGTCATAATGCCACTAGATACCAAACATCACTGTGGCACCAATGATAATAACAACAATAAAAATTAAAATAATATAATATTATAACAGTTATGATATAATAATAGCAACAATAACATATAATAATAGCAACAATAACAACAAAGTGAACTATAGTTTTAAACGCAGTATTTCCAATCTCACTCATATCCTTTTTTCTTCATCCCTGTATTTCGCCAGTAATGTTTTTTGTATTTAAATTTGAACGCATGAATAGCTGGACATTGTTTGATCTCATCTTGTAAATTATTCCAAAGTTTGACTCCACACACAGACACACACATACTTTTCCTGGTTGTTCTCACCTTTGGGATTATTATGATTATATATAACGTTTTTTATGCTGATTTTTGTGCAATTATCAGAGTCATGGCCCTAAGCAAAATAAGATTTGGAGCCCCCCTAATACTTGATCATTTGCATACCTATTAGATCTCATTCCCTGTTCTACTCTGTCATTACGAATACACTTAAAATACCAGATGTTAGATGTTTCTGTTGTAGTTAAATTGGTATCCACAGTGACTAAAGCCACAGAAGCAGAAAACAAATATGCAAATTTGCAAATTGATATTTGGAAGAGTGAGCAACTTTATGAATCAAAATATAAAACCTCAAAAGGCAGCCAGGAATGTTTTACATATGTTTTATAATCTGAAATTCTACAAAATTAAACTACAAGAGCAGCCTGGGGTTGTGTAATTTACACAATATATTCAAAGTGATATAGTACAAAGTGGGGTGCAGAAAGTAATTTAGGCTATCTAAAGGTAATAAAATAAACACATTTTTCACTTCAAACACAATCAACTTTATTATTTGTGTTTTAAATTGAGTGCAACAACAAATAATAATAATAATAATAATAATTTCCTTGTATTGTCATTCTGTGTAACAATGTACACAGAACGAAATGTCGATTGCACCTGACCCGTTGTAGCGAGCCGATGCAGCCGCAGCCAACAGAGGGCGCCGCCGACCACTTTTTAAGTCTTAGGAATGACTCAAATGTACTGAAAAAACTCAAACAAATACTAAAATGAATAACGAAATGCACAGCGGTACATGAAAGAAGGTAACAGAAATGTTTTCGTTTTAAATTTGTTGCAACAGAAAAATGTCCAAAAAATGATTAAAAAAAAAAATATTTCATAGTCCTCTCTCTTCATTTTTCTCTTTGATCACCTGAAATGTATACAGTATACTTTTTTGCAAGATCGTGTAATCCGTTGGATGTACACGCCGTAGGAAACTACTATCTGTTAACATATTTATTTTGTTATTGTAAATTAACCGACAATTAATAGTATATGTCTACATTCCTCACTCATACACGGACGTTAACAGCTCTTGGGGGCCCCCTAGTGGACGCGGGGTCGTAAGCACCCGCTTAGTTCGCCTTTGCCTTGGGACGGCTCTGGCCATGATTGCCCCCAGGGTCCCTTAGAGCAGTTTTTTCAACCTTTTTTTCGCCGAGGCACGTTTTTTTCGTTGGAAAATCTCAAGGGACACCATCCTCCGAAAAAGTTCAAAATTTAATGCCCGGCACTACATTCACGCTGTTGTCTTTTAGCTTAAATTACTATGTTGCTTGACGTGACAGTAGAGTTCTTTTTTAATCTATTCTGGATACTGTGGCTCGGGAGGTAACACAGGTTATTATTTATTTTATACTTTTCCTGTCATTTGGGATTTTTTGTTTTTTTAGAAACAGAAATAATACTTAAAACTACCAAAAAGTATCAGGCAGAGACATTTGTTACTACTATCCATCTTTTTTTTTTAAATGTAGAATAATAAAAAAATAAAATAAAATAAAACACAAAAAACATGTGCAAGGTTTTAAAATTATTTCGTGCATGATTGTTATTGTCTGTGCAAATTTAAACATTTCATAAATTGAAAGGGTTCAGTGGAAAGCCTTTAGAGCAGGTTGGACTTCTTTATTTGAAGGCCCCTCTCCGTGTTTCCCTTACAAGTTCAAAATCCATCGATATCTTCTCTCCTTATTTTGAGTGTCTACTTAAGTTTAAACTTACCATTTTTATTTCAAACTAAATAAGTTATTAGATATATTTTCCGGTAGTACTTCATAATCATATGATTATGTAAAAGTGATGGAAAAAAAATGTAACCGTTTGTCGGCTGATGGCCGGCAGAAAGGAAAGATAGTGAATAATGGCAATGTTTTTTGCAAGGGTACAATCAGGCAATTTCTCACGGCACACATGTGTGCCCCGGCACACGTGTTGAAAAACACTGCCTTATTACTGATTCTAAAAATACATATCTCAATTTTTGCATTTATGTTTTGATTGAATGAAATGTTTTAGTGAAAAAAGTCAGAATAAAAAGGCCTAAAAAAATAGATTTGTCTTTCTGAAATGGCAATCCGCTATTTTACGGGAAATGGGGTGTCATGCACGTTATAAAGCCGGTCTGGCGTGGAAGGAAAGGAAGGGACGGACAGGGTTGACAACGAATCAGGATATCAATAATAAACAGGACCAAAATAGAGGGTAACAAAACTGGAACCCGAAATTAAACAGGACAAAAATAAACGGGAACAATACCGGACTAAAAATAGCAACAGGAAAACAGGACCGAGTCAGAACCCACATCTTGTGGTGCAGAAGTTCGTTTGACGGGCTGACCACCGAAGCAAGAGAGCGCTGAGCTTTATATAGACAGAAATCCAATCTCGCAACGAGCCGCGGCTGGCGCCCTACGGGCAGGGTCTATTGGGCGCCATGGCAACCGTGATACACACGGGCAAGGCCAATTGGGCACCATGGCAACCGACACCATGACACCAAGCATGTTGTGTGAACTATGCTTTTTAGCGCTGAGCTTTCGACAGAATGTGTGTCATGATCGGAATCTGTATAATTTTTTTTTAATTACGTTTTTCGAGTTTTTCCTTGCCTTCGTGTAGGTTTTAGGGGATGGTGTAAAATTAGTCTGTAGTGTGCAATAGTCTGTGCAGCCCTTCGAGACTCCTTGTGATTAAGGGCTATACAAATAAACAGGACCTGACCTGACTTGACAAAACTGGAAGTTCAATGCAGTTTTCCATAACTTCCACATGATGGCGGTGAAGTGTCTTGTAAAATAGATCGTGTATTAATCAATACAGTTGTGCAATAAAACAGCAAGATTAATTTCAAAATTATAATTAGACAGTAAAGAAGTTATTTGTCAAAAAAAAAAAACATTTATAAAGTACTTTACTTTTATTTTTCAAACAAATATTTGAACCTGTGAATTCAATTTGTTCTTGAATTATCATCTAAATATATCTTCTAAACTACGTTGAAAATTCCGACATATCTGTGTGTTTGTGTGAGTGTGTATGTTATTTTTCAGCTTCGAAAAGCTGATTTTCAAGAAAATGAAAACGGTTGTTATTTAGGCCTCTACGAATGTCTTTAGCTGCGTTTGTTGTCAAGGCATCCCCAATAAAACAGAATAACCCACAAATCTGCTTTCGTGTGGTATTTAACGCCCCCTCTGGCGGCCATATCGGGTACTGCAGTGCGCGCCCACCAGCCACTCCAAGCAGCCGAATTCAACGCTGGGCCATTTCCCACGTGAATAAATAATAGAACGATTAAGTAAATAGTTTTTGGAACGCAATCCCAGAGGGATTATTGTAGTATACTACCCACGTTGTCTTTGGGGCTCCCAAGGAGAGTCATTCTTATATCGCTTCCATTTGTGATTTGTTACCTTTCCCCAGGTCTCACCCTGTTGCTGCCCTACATCCTCACCACCAGGAAGAAGTGGAAAGCTTGCAAAATGAGGATCTTCGTGGCGGGGCAGCCCGGGCGCAGCGAGCTTGATAAACAAGAGTAAGTGGAATCAGCTCATCGTTTTACTATCAATTACCGCCCGACGACCGCAGCTCCGATTAACTGTCAGCGCGGCGTAGCGAGGGCAAAGGCATGAAATTAGAGGAGATGTTTCTCGGCGGTGAGTAAACATCCGTTTACCGGGCCCGTGGCAGGATGAAGTCTCTGCTGCAGAAGTTCCGGATCAAATGCACGGAAATCATAGTCATCGACGACATCCACGTCAAACCGCGTAACGAAAGGTACATGAGGAAGCATCTGCTCGCTCCGGCATCTTCTTCACAACGTTTTTTTTTTGTGATGTTCTCAGCTTGAAGAAGCTGGAGGACATGATCGAACCTTTCCGCCTTCACGAGAGGACCAAAGACAGCACGCAGGTTGAGACCATGAAGAAGACACAACCTTGGAAGATTACTGATGACGAGTTGGATGAATTTGAAGAGAAGGTATTTGAAGGGCGCCAGGGCCGTTGCTGGCTCTCAGAGGGGGCATATCAAATGCATTGGGGTACACAAGTATTATTAACCACCTCCTCATTATTTTTTTGCCCAGCACCATACCTGTCAACCTCCACAGTTCCATGCCTGTACAAACTGCTGTATTTTTCCGTACAAAATACAAAATAATCGTAGACCATATTTTTTTTTTCAGAATGATGCATGATGGGAAATCCCCAGGCGGCAGACGCATGCGCACAGTAGCATTAAACCACTCGCTTCGTTTGCAACGAAAAAAAACGATACTGAGATAGAAGCTACTGCGGCGAACTCCTTTGACTTGATTGATTTGCCGTTTCGTGAAAGTCAGCGTATACCGGATGGTACCCATAATTGACAAATTTGCGTTTCTCCGTATAGATTTCCTTGTACGTCGTACTCGTCTTAAAATGCATAAAAAAACGTACTTTGTACGGCAAAACCGTAAAGGTTGACAGGTATGAAGCACTGTTATCAATAAGCTTTTTTTAAATGTATAAAAAAAATCAATACTTTTAAGACATTTTGTTGTGTCATGCATGGATTCCAGTTTAAAATTGCTTAGAATAAAAAAGTTGAAACTATGGCAGAGTGAAAAAAATAAATGTTATTACAATTTAGTAGAATAATGGATTTTTGAAAACCCTATTAATTCATTTCGAGCAGAATATTACATTATTATGATTGGTAATGACCTGAACAAAGGGAACCCTAAAAAACCATTTTTTCACATTTTTAAAAAAATTTTATTTTCTTCTTTTGTTTATTTAATCCCTCGAGATGTTTTCTTCTTTTCCCTGCTTTTTTTCTTACTTTGTTCTCCATTTTCATTTTTTTATTTTATTTTTTCTCCTTTTCTTGTTTTCTTAGCTTTTCAATTCTTTTTTATTGTTGCCTGCTTGGTTTCTTTTCATTTTTTCCTCATTCGTATATTTTATTTTACTCCTTTGTTCCCTTTTTTATCTTTTCTTTTTTCATGCTCTTTCTTCTTCCTTCTCTCCTTTTTCGTTTTATGTTTTCTTTATTTCGTCTCTTGTTTTTTTTTGTCCAAACGTTTTCTTTTTTCTCGCTTTTTCCTTTTTTTCTTTGTTTTTTTTCTTTTCTTTCTTTTCTTCTTCTTTGTATTCTCATTTCCCATTTCCTTTATATTTTTGTTTGTTTCCCACCCAGCTTTTTACTTCTTTTTTCTTGCTTTATAATTTTCTTCTTTTTCCTTTTTTATCACTCTTTGTTTGTGATTTTTCCATTTTCTCACACTGCTCTCACCACTATGTCCAGTTTTCTTCGGGTGGCAGAGCATGTCCATGGTTAGGTACCTTTTTTCAGTAATCACCTGTTGTTCGGCTATTCAGAAAAAAACTTTGTTTTGTGTACTTGAATCATTCTGAATTGATTTTTTTATTAAGAGTAAGTCATTGCAGGGCTTATTATTTTTAGGTTTCTCTGCTAAAAGTCCATAATTTGGGTGGTTTTGACATACATATACCTCATTTTGTGTTTGCGCATGTTAAGTCTGTAAAAAATAGCTGAAGACATTGAAGTGGTGCGTTTTTCTGGTCATTTTGTTAAAACACGTAAATCTATTTTATTATCTTTGGTTTGAACTGCACATTTTTTTCATTCAATACTTTTGAGAAGTGGGATTTTTTCTTAATTTGGGTCGCGGCTTTTAATTAGGTTTGGATCATGGGTGCTCAAGTCAGACCGGTTGAGAACCACTGCTCCAAAAAAAAATAATAAGAAGAAAAAACATTCTTGCAATTAAGTCACTTGAAGTCCCCATTAGGTATCTACTGCAGTCCCTGGTGGTTTTCATCCTCGCTTTCGGTTGCATTACATCGACATTTCGTAGTCAAATATTACTCATTGTCCCTTCAAGATTGAAAATCACAGATTTAAAATAACCACCGAACAAAACCTTCGGTTTTTCAGACCAACCTGCAGGTTCGACTGAATGAGTTGCTTCAGGAGAACTCCAAATCAGCTAACCTGATTGTGGTGTAAGTATAACCATACAGTATAAACCTCCTTTCCAGCTCCTCTGTTTAAGAGTCTGACTTGGAGTCTGTGCCTCCCTTGCAGGAGCATGCCAATCGCACGAAAGGAAAGCATATCAGACTTCCTCTACATGGCGTGGTTGGACATTCTGACTAGGGACCTCCCGCCCACCATGCTCATCAGAGGGAACCATAAGAGTGTGCTTACCTTTTATTCCTGAGAGCCTCACACACCAACCAAGAGTGCTTGAAATAGGTTTTGCGGTGATGAAAAACCATCTTCATGACTGTTGCAGAACGTTGACTCCTGAAATAAAAAACATAGAGCTCGGGGGTGTCAAACTTACGACCGACGGGGCAACGTTAAGAGAAACTCAAGAGGAAAAAAGAGCTGCAGATTTAAATATGTCCACTTGATGTCGCCAAAGCAATGCGCCAATTTCAACACAACTGGAACTGTATTTATAACTCTTTTTTTATCTCTCTCTCTCTTCATTTCACTCTGTTTATTTCTCTCACTCTCTCTTTCACTTTTTACTTTCTCTCTCTTCTATCTTCTATCTCTCTTTTTTCTTTCTCGCAGTCTCAATCTTTCCTTTTTTGCTTTCCTTCTCTTTCGTTGTCTCTCTTTCTCTTCTCTCTTTCTCTTGTTATTTTATCTGTTCAACCTCTATTCTCGCTCTGCTTTCTCTCTTTTTCTTTTTTTCTCTCATTCTTTTCTCTCTTATTTTCTCTCTTTCTTTTTCATTGTATTTTTCTTTTCTTTATCTCTCACTTTCTCTCTCTCGCTCTTTACCCTGCTCACTCTTTTTTGCATTTCTCTCTCGCTCGCTCTTTCTCTTGTTCTCTCTCTCTCTCTCTCTCTCTCTCTCTCTCTCTCTCTCTCTTTCGCTCTCTCTTTCTTTTTAATCTACCGGTCCAGCCCCTGTGAGAATGTTTTTTCTAGCATCTACTCCTGAGCTAAAATGAGTTTGATACCCCTGATCTAGCTACACATCAGTGTGCATTAACATTCATCTGACTACAGGGAAATGCTTATCCGACTGCTTGTGTGATCACATTATCTAACGCGGATGCTTATGGATTGTTTTAGATGCATAAGCAGCACACATCAGAGATCCTGCAACTACAGTAAGGTTGCTTTAATAGAACTGTTCACGCAGGTACAGCCTCGACCTGTTACTGTGAAATACATGTACAGTCAACTGTAGCAGTTCACTTTCATTAATCAGCATTTTTGGGGAATAAATAACGTTTTGATAAATGATTTAGGAGCATCTTGTTAGGTGATCCGTTATGTTGCCGTAACCGTTGTTTCATAAGCCCAATCATTACGAATGTCTGCAATGCTATTTAAGTGTATTTGTACATGCAGTTGCTTTTAAAGAAATGATTTTTGAATAAAATGAATTTTCTGATGCTAATTATCTTTCTGTCATCTATCAATCAGTTGTTTCAGCAATTACACTACAGTTCAAAAGTATGGGGTCGCTTAGAAATGTCCTTATTTTTGAAGGAAAAGCTCATTTTTTTAATAAAGATGGCGTGGAACTAATTAGAAATATGCCCCATATCTTGTTAACGTGTAGATAACTATTTAGCTGAAAATTTCTGTTTTTTAATGCAAGTACATGAAACATATAGTACTGGTTTCCATAGTTCCCGGTAGCAGGAGTCTCCAGATCTGACTCAGATACATCCATCCATCCATTATCTGCACCGCTTATCCTCAGTTGGGTCGCAGGGGTGCTGGAGCCCATCCCAGCTATCTTCGGGCAGTGGGCAGGGGACAACCTGAACTGGTTGCCAGCCAATCGCAGGGCACACAGACAATTCGCTCGCTCATTCACACCTAGGGCGATGTAGACCAGCCAATTAACCTGAAATGCATGTTTTTAGAATGTGGGAGGAAACCGGAGTGCACGGAGGAAATCCACCCATGCAAGGGGAGAACATGCAAACTCCACTCATGACCTCAGAACTGTGTCGCACACGCGCTAACCACTGCTCCGCCGTGCTGCTCCCGACTCAGATACAGTTCTTTCATAATCTGTTCGCCGTTGTTTTTTGGTGCTTCGTCCTGCTCTTCAGAAATGACCTGGACCTTGGGCAGCAACGTTTGACGATACTAATGGGCAGTACTAAACAATACACACGATCCCTTGAACACACTTTTTTGTTGTTGCCATTTAAAAAAAAAACATCTTGTATAATCAAGCAAGATTGCAAATGCGAGCGTGCAATGGTTTGTTTCTTGGATTACTCATGGTGTTGCATTTGGAGATCGCGGTATAGTTTTAAGTGAAGGAGAAAGACAGCAACCATCGGAAAATAACTCGAATGGCTACAAAGGCTGAATAAAGTCATAAAAATAACACAACTGTGACGAGCGCCTTGCAGTCCTGGTAAGAATATTTGACATGAATAATGGAACCAAATCAAGGATTAAGTAAGTATTTTTACGACTATTTTTACTTCGACTTGAAAAATATTATTCTGAAGCAGGGGTCAGGAACCTTTTTGACCCAAAGAGCCAAAAAAGCAAAAAAATGTTTCCCCAAAAAATTGAGAAGGCACACCATATATTTTCAGACACAATTCAACAAACTGCCAAACACACTCTGTAGACAAAAGCTTATTGTTGAGCAAATTTTATTTCACTGAGTGTCATTTGGTGATTTAATCAAATCTATGAAATGATAATAATGCCAAATCCTGTGTCCCAAATCAATGTAAATATGCAATTTAAAATTTGTCTTACACCTTAAGAGTGTTAATGCAATTTTTTGCCGTTAAATTTGTCCTTAATAACGGTTTCAAAACAATGTGCATGCAAAGTTCTTTTGTAAAAATGTCACAAATTACTGCAAACGATAAGCATATCGTCACATTCACTTTCGGTGTAGACTGCACTAAGCGAGAGAGAGAGAGAGAGAGAGAGAGAGAGAGAGAGAGAGAGAGAGAGAGAGAGAGAGAGAGAGAGAGAGAGAGAGAGAGAGAGAGAGAGAGAGAGAGAGAGAGAAAGAGAGAGAGAGAGAGAGAGAGAGAGAGAAGGAAGTGCCTTGGGCTGTATGCAGGGATCCGCCCACCTGCACTGCTTACCCAATCAAAGTTGTTGCCAGCGTTTTTAGTTATCAGTTTAAATGGTTTCTCATCAAACTTCTGCATTAAGTTGCTTCGTCTTTATATGTACCAAAATCGGGATGAAATCACTTGACTTTGGAACGCCACAGAGAGATGTGCAAAAGTTACATTTTATTTCAGAGCCATATGTACTCATGAAAAGAGCCATATATGGCTCCTGGGCCATAGGTTCCCTACCCCTGTTCTGAAGTAAAAGTACTTTTACTTGAGTAAAATTTTTGGCTCCTCTACCTACTTCTGCTGTAAAGGATCATAAATGTTCTCTCAATTGTTTAAAAGACTAGGTTTTCTACTTCTCCAGGTGACTCTATTAAGGATAAGTGGTGCAGTAAATGGATAGATACAGTGGCCTCACGAACTATTTGGCCCCTTGAACGGCAAGAATTGGCAAAGGGAATAATAACAATGATAATGAGACATATTATAATAATAATGATAATAATGATAATAATAATAATTATTATTATATATATATATATATATAATTATAATAATAATAATAATTAAAATTATTATATATTCTTACACGAAATATTGATGCATTTTAAGGCAAGAAGGTACAGTTCTTTTATGAAGCGAAACACTGGCCACATCCATCATGGCGGTACGTAAACGTGTACGCGAACTTCTTGATAAAAGCGGATTCTAGCAATACACGTCTGCAATGAACTCGGAAGTTTGCATTATGACGCTATCATTGCCGTGCCTAAACCCTCTTTTCAGAAACCTGTCTCACCCGAGTCTTTTAAGGAGACGCTTTCATTATCGGATGATTAACCATAACAAAGGCAAGTACCAGGGATGTGGAAATGTAACATTCGATTCATTAGCATTAAGGTGCATATTATTTTAGCATTGCGAATAACAGTATTGTGAACGTGCAGTCATCAGAAACGACAATGATGTACACGTAGTCTTTAGATGCAGGCTTGTCTATTTTACACAAAGGTTCTGGAAAGATATTCAGCTCTGGGTCACTCATGTCATCTCTACATTTCTTATCGGTTAATCCAGAGATCACATTGCACTCGGACTTACCATTCGAAACAAGATCGAGGAAAGAACAACAAATCTTATTTTATTTATAGTAAAAGTTATCAATCCACAAAAAAACTTACTCAAGTGGAGTAAGTAATCATGGACTGCAGGAAGTCCTGCGTGCAGTGGGAAACGAAAAAGGGGCTGGTGGAAAAGGGATAATGGTAATGCCACTTAAAGGATTCTTTGGCATTTTTAAATATGAGGAGTGGAACGGTAATGCACCGATATAATGGCCCCAACCGCTGTTACACTTGAAGAAGAAAAAGAAGAAATCAACCCACTTTTCAAACTATTGTTCATGACTGTTTTTGTTAGGTAAATCTTTAAATATGATAAAGATTCCCAATGTGCAAGTGATATACAACATGCTTAAGAATCTCTCCCCTGTGCTGAGTTAATCGTGTATTTTTTCTTTGGATATAATTTATTTAAAATTGTGAAATTTGTTCTGAACTCTATTGCTTATTTGACTCTTTCGTCCTAAAAAGTCTTGCATACAGTTCAATTCCCGCGAGATGTTGACCCAAACGGGACGTTTCGACATATACGACGTCACTTCAGCGTCACTCAAGATACAATTGATATGAAAACTGGTTTATTTTTTTTAATTTCCCCGCTAAATGTTTAAAATAACATTAATTCATGAACAAGTAACATTAAATCGTATACCTGTTTATCAGATGTGGAAATGTTACAAAAATAGCTGTCGGAGGCGGGGCTAAACTTAAGCGCGCGAATTTTGCATAAATAACCGGGAAATAGTCCTCACTCGTCTTAGTCTGTGCCCCTGGCGCCAGTGGAGAGCATTCGCTTTTTTAAACTTGGTTTTATCGGTTCTTCTTTTTGTGTTCCTCTTCATTCTGTTGCACCTCTTTTAATCTCGGCAACATGCCTGTTTTAGAAGTTGCAGATGCTGGTGAAGTGTCTCCATCCAAACGAGGCCGAATTAATGCTCCCGAGGAACCGTCTGTTCTTCGTTTCGCCAAACTTTCGGAACATGCCACGACCCCCACCAGGGGATCTGCAAAAGCTGCTGGTTATGACCTCTACAGGTTTGCCATATTTGATCGCTCTCCGCCTGAAATGCAAATATAAAGTGCGTTTTAACCCCGGGGATCGTTTTATCCATGCTTTATGATGCGTCAATCCCAGTTGGTATTTTAGGGAGTGGTGGGCCGTCAGGGACTGCAAGGCCTTTCTTCGGTGGCCTAAAAACACGAATCATGTTATATAAGTGTATTTTGTACATGAGTGCTATGTAAATAATTCCAAATAGATAGCTTCTGTTTATTCATTTCCCCAGATGTGTGCCTTCATATTCATGCATGTAATCAATAACATTTCAGCCATTACTTGTTTCCAAGTCCAGAAACCTACCTAGAGGCCTTCACAATCAGCCCTGCATGCCCCGATTCATAAAATAAGTGACAATAAAGCTTTTTGTTTAGCCAATTAGATTTTAAGTTTTTGACAACAAGGCCCTCTCGCAGGCTTGAAGAAACGTCAGCTAGGGGGAGGTAATGCACCAAAGTCAAAAATCTATTCTACAAAATTATAGCATTTATTTTTTCACTCTACAGTAAACTTTTGGCTCCTAAGCTTTGAACTTTTTTATACTAAGCAACTTTAATGGAAGCAACTTAATCTCTGAACAACAGACACGAAATGTTAATCAAAAATATTTTCTTTTTAGTAACATCAATCTATGAATAAGCTACATTTTTATGTAAAGCACATTATCCATGAAAAAAAGAAACACGAAAAACGAATTAAAACAGTTTTAGAAGAAAAAGATGTCAATACAAAAACAATTTAAACATTTTTTTATACTCCAAAAATTCAAGTCTACATTGAATCCCTGAAAAAAACATGTGTAGTGACCAATCACAAGAGAAAAAGCATTTAGAAAGGAACTGGCTGTTGATTGGTGGGCAGCCAATGACACATCACTGATAGCCTAGGTGTGACATGCACGGCCCGCCACAGATTTTGGGTACAATTTGAGCTCATTGAAATATGCATTTCCATTTTCTTTTACAGTGCATACGATTATTCAATTGGTCCAATGGACAAGGCCATTGTGAAAACTGACATCCAGATAGCAGTCCCACATGGCTGCTATGGAAGAGTGGGTGAGTTTAGTTGCACACATAAAAATGGAATGAAACAACTGAACTGAAGTGCAAAATCGACAGTAGGGGTGGGCGAACGATACAAATAATGATTATTTTGATGCTTGGTGAGTATTTTGACCGGATCAATACTATTGACTTAAGATTGATACTGTTATCCCCTTTTTTACTATCACTATAATAATGTTCTTTGTGTGTCGTAAGATTATAAATACATTATAACTTTCAAATTAGATCTAATTGTTGTTAACTTTATTTGCACCACTGATTTTATTTTCAAAATAATTTTCCAATAAAAGGTATTTTACTTTACGCACAATAAGGTGTACCTGATTATAAGCCGCACTTTCAAAAATATCCCCTTGTGAAAGATTATTTTTCATATTTAAGGCGCATCGAACCAACAAGGTATAAGATGTTTAAACAGGAAAAAAAACATATTTCATAGAACATAATTAGTAGGGATTCTAGTTTTACAACTAAAATGAGTCAATTTAATAAATGGTTTAGTGTGTAGAAGCTTTGTGTTGTAAATTAGCATTTTCAAATGTATTTACTGTATTTCTGGCTCTAGAAAGCGCACTGAATTATACTGAGCATTTTGAAATCTGGCAAGTTACAGTCCGGTAAAAAATTGTTTTAATGAGCTTTTTGACATTGTTGTTCAGTATTTGTTTTTTGGTTACATTGCTGCTTTTTTGTTTGACTCCTGGCTTTTGTTTGATCTAAATAGATTTAGTAATGTTTATCTCTTTTTTTTTTTTTTTTTTTTTTCCCAATAATTCACCAATTTACTTCAGAGGAAACATCGGGTGACCACAATAATGGAACTATCAAAATGGGGATTTGGTTTCAGGCGGGCCTTTCAGAGTACTTGCATGTCTTAATACAGACGCTACCCTACTTACGAACAAGATAGGTTTCCAGATGATCATTCATAAGTTTAATTTGTTTGTAAGTTGCTTCAGTGCTATTTTGTATGGAATGTATGACTAAGGTTTGTATAAGTAACCTGTATTGTTTTGTACTGAAAAATAAACATTTAATTAGATAATATGCTATATGAAAATAAATAAAGTGAAGTTTAATTTACTTTTGGGAGATGCGCTTCAAGAAGTCCCCCTCTGTGGTAAAAAGTGGCCGAAAAAAATGTTCCAGCCATTTTCTCAACTGCATCAAGCTTTCTTATTCCACTTTCATTTCAAATGAAACGGCTCGCCTCTTCTTTACACAGTATTGAATGGATGCACAAGATATTAACAATAAAAATGTAAAAGTTCTTAACGCGCTGGAGATACAGTATAGAATGTTTACACACGAACTTGGAAGAGGAAGCGGATTTCTTCGGAGTTGATGCTGGGTGACCACTCACCGCGGCACGTGGCGGAAAGAAGCACTACAGCACTGTCTACTCGGAAAAGCGTGCACGCAATACAAAATCTAACTTACAGAAATGTCCAGATATTTTTCGACATCCCGAAAATATGTTTGTAGGTACCATTGTTCATAATTTGACTGTTAGTAACTAGGGGACCTTATGTAGTTACTTAGGTTGAATCAATAGGGAAAATGCCTGCATCGCCCAACCCTAATCGACTAAAGTGTTGTTTGGTATTATTAACTCTGCTGTTTTCCTTTTTAGCACCGAGGTCTGGACTTGCAGCAAAACACTTCATTGATGTTGGAGGTGTGTGCATTGTCCAATTACTATTAAAATTTTGGACATCAGGAAATAATAGATTTCCCCATTTTTTATTTTAAACATAAGGTTGTTTAAGCTTATAAGATTATTTTTTTGTTCCATTCTCTATTCTTAGCTGGCGTTGTTGATGAGGACTACAGAGGAAACGTTGGCGTTGTCCTATTTAACTTTAGCAAGCAGGCGTTTGAAGGTAATGTTCTCCCATCGATTTTTAAAATGTTAGTAATGGTACAAAATCTAAGTGGTAACGGATCATACTTGCTAAATTACTAGTTTTTTGGGCGGGGTGAATCTGTCATTTTATTTTTTTTGTTACACAATGTTATTCCAACTCTCAACTTTATAAAATACTAAAACATGAATGCAATCATTTCAAATTCCATATAAAGCTATAGTTTTAACAGTAAAAGTTTTTGTCATTGGTACGCAACTGCATATTAAGGGACTGTGTATTACTTGACCACTAGATGGTGCTGTATGGTGTAATGCAACCAATAATGAGTGCTAAAAAAGACAAGAAAAATGCATACTATAGACTTGCAGCCTGGTCATCATGGAAGGGGGATTACCGCATGTGCGGTCCCTTCTCAAGGTTTCTTCATTTTCCCATTGCTGAAGTTTTGAGTTTTTCCTTGCCCTCGTGTAGGTTTTATATCAGAGGGATGGTTTATAATAGTCGTTAGTGTGCAATAGTCTGTGGTCTGTGCATCCCTTAGACACATAGTGATTAAGGGATTTACAAATAAACATGACTTGACTCTCCAAGATGGCAGCAAAACTGCAGACAATAATGTGGACGCTCTAGGACAGCGGTCGGCAACCTTTGACACCGAAAGAGCCGTTTGAACCCGGTTTCCACGGAAAATAAAACACTGGGAGCCGCACATCTAAAATGAAAAAAAAAAAACTTCTACTACTTTACCGCAGCATGTTTCTTATGAAATCCACGTGCTACAGAGAAAATTACATTTTATTCATTTAAGGAACACATTTTGAATTCTTGAAAAATAATAACAATGAATGTCTCTTTCAAATAAATTAAAAGGCTGAATTTATATTGTCCATGTAGCAAACGAAAGCAGAAAAATGCCATGAGGCGTCATCCTTATATCCATTTATCTTATCTAAAATGAAGATGACACTGTATATATTGCTTTTTCTTACCTTTACACTTTGTATAAACAACTATAGTGTGGTTATGTCTTATGAAGTGCTACGGAGAAAATTAAATTTTACTGATGTAATGAACACATTTTGATTTCTTGAAAAAATAAAAATGTCTGAATGTCCCTTTTGAATAAATTAAAAAGCTGAATTTAAATTGTGCATGCAGCAAACAAAAGGGAAAAATCCGTGAGCCGTCATCCTTATATCGCCTTGGGCTTTCAAAGTATGCAGCGGAGCCTTGACCTGAATATATAAAATAAATTGGGGGGAAAAGCACTGTGTCACTAAACAATGAAAATTAAATATTTGCAAAGTATCTGCATAAATATTTATTTTACCTGGTTAATGGGACTTCTGCTCCTGAACCTCTACGCACAGCTTCTGCAAATCGGGGCTGTACAAAGTCACTTTCATCTTTACGCAGGACTGTAAGCTGTCATCTGTGAGCCGTAAGCGGTGTTTGTTTGCATCATTGAATGTTCTATTTTCTTGAGATATTTTTCTTTTCTTACATTTCTCCATTGGCTAATTTTAATATATTGTTAAAGGGACACTGTAATTATTGACCAATAGATGTCTCTATTGTGGAGTAATACACTGCACAAGGAAGAATACAAACTACAGAGAATTGAAGTGAATACGACGCACCAATTTACTTTTATTTTTCCAACCTTGCATACGTTGTTGGGGTTCACTTAGTTACAAGATAGCGGAAAAATCATGTCCGTTCTCTAGGTGAGTCCTGCGTAAAATAAATTTCTTCCCAGTATTTAAAAAAAATGCCAATTTCTATTTATAGGTCATGTATTTTTGCTTAACGTGCAAAGCAAATATTATCTTTTTAATGAGGGTTTTTTAGGACTGGTAGGCGCTAAACAATACACACTGTCCCTTTAAGATGTTAAAATTATTAAATGGAAATTCAACTTTCACCCTTGTTTTTTTTTTTTTTTTAGTTAAAAAAGGTGACCGTGTTGCACAGCTTGTGTGTGAGAAAATTGCCTACCCCGAATTGGTTGAACAGGAGGTAAGAAGTCACAGTTGCACTTCTGAAATCCCAAATTTTTTTTTTTTTTTCATCAAATTCATGATAAAAAAAAGTTTTTTTTTGCAGACGCTGGATGACACCGAGCGGGGTTCAGGTGGTTTCGGCTCTACTGGAAGCAACTAAAATTCTGAATGTACTTTTTAAGTTTTTGTTGATGTTTTAAAGTTGTTAATAAATAGCATTTTTATACGAGTCTTTTTTTTTTTTTGCTGTATTTTCCTGCATACCTTAAACACAGTAGACTACATATACTTGTTTCTACATACATACCTGTTTTATCTATTTTGCTGATTTTATTTTCTGTTTAACGACTAAATTTGAATGGATTTACTATATGTGTGCTGAATAAATTATTATTTTCGCCATAACTCAGCTCCACAAGGGGGCACACATTCCCAAGCACTGCTATACAGGGTGTTATCAGAGTCCTGGGTACATTTGAAGTCCCCGACTTGTTCTCAAAAACTGGTCTGAATATTGACAAATGCAATATCACCCAGGGGGACTCAGTCAAAAAATTTGGATGTCACATTTGACCCTAATCTGGCCTTCCAAACACACGTTAAGAATATGAGTAGAACAGCTTTTTCCCCATCTTGGCAACATTGCTAAAATTTGCCCAATGCTGTTCCAGTCTGATGCGGTGATTATCACTCGTGCGTTTGTTACCTCCCGTCTCGATTACTACTACTCTCTGGTCTCCCCAAGTCCAAAATCAGGAACCTGCAGCTGGTACAAAATGCTGTAGTTTGATCATATTACCCCGATTTTAGCTCACGTGCATTGGCCCCCAGTTAGTTTAAGATGTAATTATAAGGTTCTGTTGGTATTGTATGAAATTATGCATGGACTTGCGCCTTCATATCTTTCAGAATTAATTTCTCCCTATTTTTTGGTCCGGAGCCTTCGCTCTGAAAATGCCGGTCGAGTAGTGATCCCAAGGGCCAAGAAGAGAACCGCAGGTTCGAGAGCATTCTTGATTCTGGCTCAGGTGTTGTGGAATGCTTTTCCCCCTGAGATTTGATCTGCAACGTCAGTGGAACTGTTTAAATCTAGGCTTAAAACGCTTCTATTCTGGTTTATGAATGACCTATAGTTCATGTTGACAATATCTGTGTAGCCTGGTCATCCTGGATGGGGGTTTACCTCATGTGCAGTCCCTTCTCAAGGTTTCTTTAATTTCCTCATGTTGAGGTTTTTGAGTTTTTACTTGCCTTCATGTAGGTTTTAGATCAGGTAATGGTGTAATAATAGTCTGTAGTTTGCAACAATCTGTGGTCTGTGCAGCCCTTTCAGACTCCCTGTGATTAAGGGCGTCACAAATAAGCATGAATCGATCACGATTTAAAGCAAGAATACTGCATATTTTGCCTTTATTTTTATGCTCTAATAAACGTTTTTCATCTGCCCCCCCCCCAACCCAATCAGGCCTTATGGAAGTAAGAGAAAAGCATATATGCACAAAGAAAAGAAATGCATAAAAGGCTCTTTGAACTCAGGTGGGCATTGTTAACCCATACTTAATAGAGAAAATATTTAACTTTCAACTTTTTGTGGATCCCTCAAACTATGCACCACACCTTAAACTATGAATGGTATTAGGATACAAGTGGAATTGTATAACAAATTAAGTTTTTGTAAGCCTTTGAGTTTTGAAAATATCTTTTAAATATGGCGAAATGACATCTGAGCCCTTTAATGTTACATGTGGTGTTCTGCAGGTTTCAGTGCTTGGCCCCCTTCTTTTCAGCATTTACATGCTTCCATTAGGTGATATTATTCGCAAGTACAATATCAGTTTCCACTGCTACGCAGACGACAATCAACTATATCTTCCGTTGAAGGAATCTGCCACACTAAACTGTGGAAATTTGGAGGCCTGCCTCATTGAGATAAAAGAGTGGATGTCACTCAATTTCTTGCATCTTAACTCTAAAAAGACCGAATTGTTAGTCATTGGTCCATCTAAATGCCGTGACTTATTCTCAAAAACTGCTGTGAACATTGACAAATGTCACATCACACAGAGTGACTCAGTTAAAAATTTAGGTGTCATATTTGACCCTGATCTATCCTTTGAAACGCATGTAAAGAAAATTACTAGAACCGCTTTCTTCCATCTCCGTAACATTGCTAAAATTCGTTCTATGCTGTCTCAGTTGGATGCGGAAATTATAATTCATGCGTTTGTTACCTCCCGTCTCGATTACTGTAATGCACTACTCTCTGGTCTCCCGAAGTCTAGAATCAAGTCTCTTCAACTGGTACAAAATGCCGCAGCGAGGCTTTTAACTAGGACAAAAAAGTCCGATAACATCACACCGATTTTGGCAAACCTGCATTGGCTCCCAGTTACCCTTAGATGTGATTTCAAGGTTATTTTAGTATTATACAAAATCATACATGGACTTGCTCCCTCTTATCTTTCAGATCTGATTTCCCCCTATGTCCCGGTCCGAAGCCTACGTTCTGAGAGTGCCGGTCTTCTGGTAATCCCAAGAGCAAAGAAGTGTTCCGCTGGTTCGAGAGCGTTTTCCATCCGGGCACCGGTGCTGTGGAATGCTCTTCCCCCTGAGATCCGATCTGCAACCTCAGTGGAAATGTTTAAATCTAAGCTTAAAACTCACTTCTACTCTATAGCATATGAATAACCTACTCTTTTCGTCGGCTCCAGAGCAGGGGAATGTATGATAATATTCTGAAAAATAGTCTCTGTAACATAGTGTAATGATCTGTGAAGCCCTTTGAGACTCTTCGTGATTTAGGGCTATACTAATAAAAATGACTTGACTTGACTTTTAGGATCAATTAATGGGATTTACTCAACCAGAAAAAGCGTTTTGTAAATGAAGTTAGAAAAACTAAATCATGAACTGTTGTACAAATTGAATTTTGCATCAAATTTGGAAAGGAGCCACCAGAGAGACAGCATTGTAAATTCACAACGGATAGGTGCTCATGCCGAGCTAAAAGATGAAGGGACCCCCTTTTACCTCCAGAAAATGTGATTGAGCAAGTTGAAACTGCTTTCCAGCGGAGCCTCTGTAAATCGATCATAAGAGCCAGTAGGGAACTTTAGTGTCCTACGACAACTGTTTGGCATGTCTTACGAAGAGGAATGCACGTGACGCCTTACAAGCTGCAATTAGTCCAACAATTGAAGCGCACTGATTAACCACTTTGTAACGCAACCGTGAATGGAAGATAACGGCTATGACAATCGGCTTGTTTTTGTTATTGATGAGGTGACTTTCCACGCAAATGGCAAAGTTAACAAGCATAACACGCTTACATGGGGCACTGAGGACCCACATGAACTTCTTGAACAGCAATGAGTTTCTCCAAAGTTGACTGGGTTTTGTGCTATGTCCAAGATAGCTGTATACGTACCATTCTTTAAATGTAAATGTGAATGGTCTGCATTTATATAGCGCTTTCCAAGTCAATGAAGACCTCCCAAAGCACTTTACAATGTGCTTTACACTTTTCCCTTTTACACACTAACTAACCGATAGCAGCGTCAGCCATGCAAGGCAACTACGTGCTATCGGGGGCATTAGGGATTCAGTGTCTTGCCCAAGGACCCTTCGACATATAACACAGAGGAGCCGGGAATCGAACCTGCGACGTCTTGATGCCAAGATGAGCGCTCTAAGAGCAACAGTCAACAGTGCAATGTACCTCGACATGCTGGAAAACTGTTAAATGAAGAGTGAGAGAGAGAGCGAGAGCAAAAGAGAGAGATAGAGAGAGAGAGTGTCTGGTGACTTCCATTTTCCAACAGGAGGCAGCGGCACCACACTGGAGCCTTATGGTTAAACAGTTTCTGAACACAACACTGCCAGACAGATTGAACCATCTGAGCAGAATGACTACAATCTCAGGTACTGCCCACCCACATCATACACCATGACATCTCTTTTGTGGGGATTCGTAAAAGGAATAGTCAATGTGCCCCCTATTCCAAGAGACGTGAATGAGCTAAAGCCCCAAATAACAGAAGCTTTTGGTACAAGTTGGGCAAGAATTTGATCAGTTTGATGTGTGACCAGTGGTGCTCACATTTATCATATTTGAACATTCCACATAAAATGGAAATTACAAGCTTTTTTAATATACCAGATGTGTTTTTATATCCCTAATAGTTTCTGAGATATTAAATGTTGAAATGTGCCCAAAACCTTCGGAACACAATTGATATCATGCAATGCTGTTTTGGTGACCTGTCAACAGCACACCAGAAACCACTACTGCTTGAAAATACTACAGGTGTATACAATGTGAGTAGCAATCAGGAGTACACCAAATGAATGTTTTTATTGTGAATGTTCAACTAAACCTCCGCTGACGTGAACAAGAACACACACTGCTTTCAGGCTGGCATGTGTTAACGCGGCACTGATTGGACATGAGTGAATTGTGTGGCCTTGAAGGCCTCAGTGCATGATTAATAAGGTCCAGGTTTGCCCTCACAGAAGTTGTATGTCTTTGTATGCAAATTCTTATATGTATAAACTTGACAAGGGAAGTAGTTGGTCATTATAAGCACCGTTACAAAGGCTTGTATGCCAGAGGCTGCCTCTAGTTTACAAAGACATAGATTAAAAGTGGCATCATTGATTACAGTACAGTATAAATACAATTTACATGAATTATAAAGGTGAAGAGTCAGCTTAGGGATGATAGCAAATGTGAACTTTTAAAGTGGCTGATGGATAATCCACTTTGTATATGGTAGTACAGTGCATTTCCAAAGCTATGTGGTTGTGTTAATAGCACCAGTAAATATGAAGGCTCCGGAGAAAGACGTAGACAAGCATTGTTTAAATACGTAGAAAGGACTTCATCAAGCCCGACCGGAAAAAGTCTCCAAAGTCCATTGTGGCGTCCTTCCCTCTCCTAAATGATATAGTCATTATTGGACTCCTTTAAGGAGGCAAAAACGTGTTGTGTCTAAGTTAGCTCAGTCAGTTGCCTGAGGGAAGGAAATTGATTCATGATAGACTACTGGAACGACTCTTTCTTGGGCACAGTCACAGAACAAAAAAACAACAGCAAAAACAACTATAAGAGTTTCCGGTTGTTGTTATGCCTTTCAAAGTAAGACCAATTCCACACGATTGTACAACATGAAACTCAACAATTCCTTAACACGTTTTCAAACACCTTATGATACACTTCCTTGGCTGTAAACGCTATGTCAAGGGTCGGGAACCTTTTTGACGCAAAAAGCCATGGAAACAAAGTATACATATTTCTTAATTTGAGAGAGCCACACCATATATTTAAGACAAAATTTACCCAAACTACCAAACTCGCTCTCAGACAAAAACTTATCCTTCAGCGAATTTTATTTCACTGTGTGACGTTTGCTGATTTCATTAAATAATAATGACAGGCCCTGTGTCCCATATCTATATCCATGGTTTATTGTCTGGATCTCTCGAAGGGGTACCATTTCCTTTGGTGTGTCTTGGGCAAGTACAGCCTGGTGGCGCCCATCCCTCTCCAGGCCAACATATGTTTTCCACCCAGTCTCGAACTGGGGACATATCGCAGTTACATAAGAGTGTTCATTATTTTAGTCCTAAATAATTGATTGAAAACAAAGTGCGAGCAAATTTATTTTGGCGAATCGTCCCAAAATATTGCAAAAGTTAATGATATCGATGTGTTTACCTTCGGCGCCGACAATACGAGGCGAGAGAGAGTGGAGAGTGTGTGCAGAGATCTGCCCACACAGAAAGGAATTGCATGAATTAAATTTTGTCCCGAGCCAGATGTCCTCTTGAAAAGAGCCATACCTGTTTCGTGAGCCATATGTTCCCGACCCCTGCGCTATGTGTTCCTTCGTATAGCTTTTGAGCCAGAACGCACAATTGAAGTTGTATTTATGATATGTAGAATCATCTTTGGCATACAAATGCTGAAAAAAAAAACGAACCCGCCCCATTCCCCTCCTTAGTGTCTCTTTGGTGGCAAGCTCAACTTCCTGATGGGGAAAGTACAAGTGACAACACCCTTACACTGACCCAGAACTGGAGAAGTTTGACCCATCTCCATCATCCACCCGCGCCCGCCCCAGTCTCGGTTAATGCAAGATGATCTGCACCCTCATCTTCAGGATGTCCCCCAGCTGACCGGCAAGGTAGTCTTTATCGTGGCTGTCCTCCAGCTCATCCAGTTCCTTCTTTCTATAGAGCGGGATGCTGCTGATATGGAGGTCATGTGCGCCAGGGGCAAGGGTTTTCCGCTTGCTGATATGCAGGAAGCTCACGCCCTCCCTCTGGTTGATCTTGAAGTAGCCCGCTTCATTGCCATAGTCAATGCTGTAGCGCACGTGGTCAGTGAGGGCGGACAATGCAGGCGTAAATTCCAGGATGCGGTCATGGTTGCTCAACTCGCTGATGTTCAGATGAAGGTGCAGGATGTCCTCGGTGTCCATACTGGCCAAACTGATCGTCTCGTCAGACATCTGCAAATATAGGTTTTTTGTAACTAACTGAAAAATCTGAATCAAGCTGCAAAAGCCTCATCTGTAACCTAAACTCTGAAAACATTGGGGTGTGGAATAACCAAAATTTGGTAAAAATTGATCCAAACAATGACTTGAAGCAAATATTTTGTTCAAAATACCTCTGTTTTTGTCATGTTTCACTATTTTTTGTTCTTTTTAAAACAAAATTACCCAAGATTGGGTGGCACAGCAGCTGGTTGGTTGGTTTAATTCCAGCTAAGGCGGCCTCCCTCTAGCAAGTTTGCAAAATATCCACAAAAAGTAATCATACTTAAAATTGTTGTGCACTGGAAAAGTCCAGTTAGAAAACAGAGAAATTGACCCCAGTAGTGGATTGTTCTATACTTGATCCAAATTGGCTTATCTTTCAGACTTATTATTTTGCGGTGTACAACCGACTTAATTACCGGTGTATAATCTCCTGGTTCACCCAGTGTTGTATTGGTGCTTCGTCGTTTCCGGCCTTTCTTGGGATAGCCGTTGATCTTGCACTCATAGCAGGCCTCGGGAGACAAAGCGTTGTCGTCCTCCTCGCCTCCCTGACCAACAATTTGGTCACCGCCACCGAAAGCCAACCCCGTGACGCAGTGTCTGAAGCAAACATAAAAGCTTTCAAGCTGCTGCATTTAATACCTGCATGGAAATGTGCTTGCTCGCCAGGCTTTTAGGGACTAACAGAATACATGAAACGGCATAATGTAATCAGGATACAAAATAAGTAATTGTATTCCGTTACAGTTACAGAAAGAAAACCGAATCAAATTACTGTTATATTTAGACCATATAAGGATTACATTGCAAGATAACAATTTTATTTCAAAGTGAGTTAATATATAGGCAATGCGCCATTGTGTCGATCATAATGTCAAGTGAACTCGTGAACACTTGGTGTGTTTAAACTATATTGGTTCCTTAATATGCTCTTAATATTAAATATTCAGGAGAATCTCGTCAGCCGTGTGACAGAGAAAGTTTAATTTTTTGCTTTAAAACTATACTATTTTAGCACTCCATTTGTAGGACTACAACCAACTACCTTACATTGGTTTCCTCCAATTAGTTTTCAAGGTTACACAGTTTATTTTATTTAAGAAAAATGTAATCATTTTATTTACATTATGTTTACTTTGTCTTTTATTTGCTCATTTGTTATAGGAGTAATCCAAACGTAAGTGAAAGTAGCCAAGTTACATTACTGCAAGGTTTGGTATTCGGATTACGTTACTGATTACATTTTTCAACAGGTAGCTAGTATTTGTATCGGATAACATTTTTAAAGTAATCCTCCCAACCCTGTTGCAAGCATACCCTTGTCCTGCCCTGTAGTAGCCGGTTGGGCACCCGCAGAGGTAGCCGCCGTCTGTGTTGGAGCATCCGAACTTGCATGGGTTCTGGGAGGTGGAACATTCATTGACGTCCGAGCACCCCCCGGAAGCCTGTTCGTAGTTGAAGCCGGTGGGACAGAGGCAGCGGAAGCTCCCCAGGGTGTTGTGGCACGACGCTCCCCCGCAGATTTGACTGTTCTGACACTCGTTCTCATCTGGGTCACAGGAAGTTGACGGGAAGTACACAACCAGAAGGTCATTGCATTTAAATGATCCAAACAATAGGGGAGGAAGTCAAATGTCAGACTACTTGACAGCACTATTACAGTACATAAACAATAGGTCTCATTTAGTTTGAGGTCCATGTAATGTCACGGTTTCCATCCGCAAGATTTTTCAGTTTTATGTGTTTTTATTTCAATTTATTACACTTTTGCTCAATTGGTTGCAATGTATTCAAATTTCCACCACCAAAGCGTGGCACATTACTGAGTCTAATACAAGTACTAGGGGTGGGCGATATTTTTGAAGAAGTAGATTTTTGATTATAAAACAAATAAACTCGTGTTTAGAAGTGCTCGAATAAAGAGGTAACACTGTAAATGGTTAAAGCGACACTGTTATATTTGACCACTAGATGTCACTACAAGTAAGAATACAAATTATTAAAACTTCAAGTAATCAAATCGCACCAATCTTAAAACCTAGTGATCTGCTTACCCACACACTGGTTCCACTGGTAGTGCTGCAGGTAACCTTGTGGACAGCTACATCTGTAGCCTCCCACAAGGTTCTGACAACCATGCTGGCATCTGTGGTTACCATCACACTCATCTGTGTCTTTTGGTTGCAAAAACAAAACCAAAAAAAAATTCCTTCAGCCTTTTAGCATTTTGTTAGTTGATAGCGACACAGTGGTTGCTAGCCATTTTCAGACCTTCACAGTTTTGTCCATTGGGGTCTAATGAGAATCCGCGCTGGCAGTCGCAACTGAAGCTCCCCGGGGAATTCTGGCAAACACCGTTGGTGCCACAAAGATTTGGGTCTGTTGAGCATTCGTTGTTGTCTGACACACACAAAGGAAGAATTGTTAACATTAAGAAAAAAAACAGGGTTGAAGGGCTCAATAATATACAACAGGTGTAAAGTACTTGAGGGCATTGTAAAAAAAAAAAAACCTAACCCTAACCCTATAATGTTGATCTAATTATGGACGTGCTCAAATAATCAGTACACCTTTTTAATGGCCAGATTCAAGCACTTTTCAAGGACTTTCAAAACCAATTTTCCAATTTCTTTAGTACCCTTAAAATAAAAAAATCCGGTGTGAATCACATATTTCGCAGAGACCCAAATATATCTTATATATATATATATATATATTTATATATATATATATATATATATATATATATATATATATATATATATATATATATATCTTATATTTATATATATCTTATATATATATATCTTATATATATATGACGTGCATTTCAGGTGGATTGGCCGGTCCAAATTGTCCCTAGGTGTGAATGAGCGAGCGAGTTGTCTGTCCTTGTGTGCCCTGCGATTGGCTGGCAACCAGTTCAGGGTGTCCCCTGCCCACTGCCCGATGATTGCTGGGATGGGCTCCAGCACCCCCGCGACCCTACTGAGGATAAGCGGTGCAGCTAATGAGTAATGATATATATATATATATATATATATATATATATATATATATATATATATATATATATATATATATATCATCTCATTAGCCGTACCGCTTATCCTATATATATATATATATATATATATATATATATATATATATATATATATATATATATATATATATATATATATATATATATATATATATATATATATTTGATTTTTAATCTTTAAACAGATCTCTCCCCGTATAGGTGTTGGGTCAAAATGAGGGTAATACAGTATGTAGCTTACAATTTCAGTTGGAGTTTAAATGGCGAGAATGTTTTTTTTTTTTAGACAAATCTTTCCTAATATAGGCTTTTTATCATATGTAGCTTACATTTTCACTTGGGGGAAGTTCTTCCCATTACAATTTACCACTAGCAAATGCTACCGTAGGTTTTTACATGGCCCATAATAAACATCCACAATGGATACGTAATCCTTGCACTAATACACATCCCATAGTGCCGTGTTTAGGTGTAGCATGCACCAGTCCTCTTGGGACAATCCGTATGAGGCGATGACACCATTTAGGAAAAGGCCATACAAACTAATCTTAGCTGCTGTTAATCAAGAGGGAAGAAATGCGATGCCAAAGTGAAGCCGCCAAAGAGCAATGTCAAGTTCATTTTCCGCAAAATTGTTATGAAACATGGCAACAATTTCAACGGTTTATAAGCACTTCACCCAAAATTCAAGCACTTTCAACCCTTGAAAGTACAACATTAAAATTCAAACATTTCCACGGATTTCAAACACTCGCACGAACCTCGTTGGTAGAAAGGTTTATTGAAATTGCACGAGAGTAAAATACTAGTAAAAATATTAAAACCTCGGACTATAATGTAAATCTATTTATGGATGTGCTAAAATAAGTGTTTAACCATCAAACCTTTGGTGGCAAAAACCTAGTGCCTGGAAATCACGAGAAATCATTTTATCACTTCATGTAAGGAAAAAAAGGTCATTCTAGTAAGTGCTTTTGGATTAAAAATGAATACCTCGTTTTGTTCATAACTAAGTGTTATTTTTGAGTTATTCACAGATTATCCTTCAACTGTGTCAGAAGTCAGTGCCGTTCCATTTGACGCTAGAGAGTGAGATTTCCTTTCTTTGAATGTGAGGTCATGGGAGCCACTTTATGGTCTGGAAAAAAGCTTGCGGTTGTCATGACTATCCCTTGCCGAGTTCCACAACAAACACTTGCTAGGCTGCACAATTACAAATGCGTACAGTCTTAAAGATAAGTATGATATGAAAGAATGTTCACAAAAGACAAGAATAGCGGAAAAGAACACGTCATGCGTATACCGGATGGAGGAAGTCGCAAGTGCATCATGACTTAACATGTTTATGAGATGAATTCTTTTCAGGTATACACAGACAGAAAAGCTCTTGAGAGGACCAAAATATTTAGATGAGTAAGTCAATCTGCATTCCCCTCGTGTTTGTTTACCGATGCAGGCGGTGTGATGCTGGGTGAAGCCGATAGGGCACTTGCAGGTGAACCCGCCAATGGTGTTGACGCACAAGAATTGGCAGTTGTGCTGTTTTGTTGAGCACTCGTCCAAGTCTAAAAAGAAGGCAAGACACATCACATTACTGCACTGTGTCATTTTATCATACTGTGAGACCATTACATTGACAACTGCATGTAGGTTCTGCATTTGTCTCAGTCAAATTCCAAACCATCTACAGTCAGTGAACTTTACGTGAACTGCAGAAACGGAGGAGCGGTAATAGTTTGAGCTCAAATGGTGCCTTTGTTTTCTGCCAAGAAAGAGCCAAGGTAGTTCCTCGACTAAATATTGTTCTATTTAAACAACAGCATTGTAATACCACCACAATTAAGCACTAACATTGACATACTAATATCAATAGCACATGTAATAATGTCAACTTGTTTAGCCACTATGAGAACCACTGCTATTCAACAGCAAAGGTTCTTTGGGTGTTTCGCTGTTTTTGTGTTTGAGTTTATGTTACCTCTGCAGCTCTTTCCATCTTCCTGTAGAATGTATCCACGGGGGCAGGAACAAAGATAGCCACCTTCTGTGTTCTTGCAAATAAAGTTACACGGCTTTGGGGCCTGTATGCACTCATCCACATCTGAAACCAAACAAAGTAGTGAGACATTGCCTGATCTTATAAAAAACGACGAGAGCGGAAGATGAGATCAACAGACTCGAGTTGTAATTTTCATCTGTGTATGTGTGGGCCCAATGTGGTTTATGCATTTTTCAAGCTTGTGGCAATTCCTGTATCGGCAGGAAACGAGTCGACAAAACAATGAGAGATGAACGTCAGCTTACCCACACACTGAGTGCCTGTGATGTCTGTGGTATAGCCAAGTTTGCAGATGCAGTTGTAAGAGCCAATTGTGTTGACACACTCGCCGTGCCTGCACAAGTTCCCCATCACTCGACACTCGTCGATATCTGAACAGAAACATTTATTTTAATTTATCTTTTTGTATGAGGTTTTCCATTAACTCTTTGAGTTCCGTTGACTACATTTCAAGCATTGTGTGCCCCCTTTGGCGATATCCTGACAAGTGCCTTTACAATTGGAATCAGTGGAGCCTTGCCTTGGCCATCTCTGCTGGGAGAATCAAGCTGTTCTGTAATTACTCCTGCCACTAGTTGGCAGTAATGCCATTTCTCCCCCAAAAAATCAAGTTAAGCCAGAAGTGGAGAAAATAATAAAGGAGATCAGTAACTTGAGAGTTGGAGAGAGAGCAAAATCGACCTAGTACAGGAAGTTTAAAAACACTTAAAAAAAAATTGTCCAAGGTAAATCTACTGGTGTATTCACAAAATGGAGCACCAATGGCAGCAATTCCACATAAGTTGAAGCATTGACCAACTGGCGGCTGCTCAATTTGTATATTTTGGAGTTGCAAACCCACATGGACATTTGTGACACCAATCCCAAAACTATAGATGTGGAACATAACATATAAACGTCTTGCAACAATCAGATGACGACTGCTCATGACTGTTCAAGTTTTTAGATAACATCCGACACCACAAAGTGAGTGTAATCTTCTACTTGCAAGAAATTCATCTTTTCACCAAAAATGTTTTTTTCAATTTGTCCAAAATATGGGATTTTGTTGCGACAAAAAAAATATTTTCTTCTTCAGATGAACGAAAAATTGATTAACAAAGAATAAAGGTCCAATATTTCATTTAGAAGTATCTGTATTTACATACACAATTTTGCGTCGGTCTTAATAGATTGTTCGAAATGCTTAAAATGAGCTGACTAATAGATCAACTTTTCAGAAAATGGTTGGCTCACAAAAACTTAGTGACTGAGGATTTTTTGTGAGCTATCTCAGTTTCTCTATTAGGAAACAGTATTTAATTTCAAACTATCCGAAATACCTCTTCCATCAGTGGTATATCCAGGTCCCAAGGGACACATTTTCTTATAGTGGGTGGTCCCGGGGAGTGGACAAAGCTCACAGTTGTTGCCCCAACCCCTGCCCCCATCACAGCAACACTCCGACTTGGTCACCATGTTTCTGTTACTGGACGCCATCTGACACAGTGTCGTCAGAACCTCGGTGAAACAGAAGCCCTCACGGTTATCTACATGTCGGGAGACACAGAAAAAGAAACGTGAGAACGAGACAAACCATCACATGAGCAAACAAAGAGGCGACTAAAGGGAAGCAGACAACGCCACCCAGACACCACCAGACGTGAGGCGATAACCCACATCCACAATCGCCAAAGTCTGTCAGAAAACAGATAGCAAATGAGCCTCGGTTTCCTCTAAGTGTTTCTCACAGGTTTCCGGACATTACTTTGAATCTGAAGTATAAATTTAGACTTGGATGGATGCCTGTGAAATGATTTATTTTTCTCTATCTTGACAGTGTTTAAAGAGACTGTACATGAGGGGTAAAATATATCGAAATTTGATTGATATTTATTAAGGGGGATAACTGTTAACCGCACATGCAGAGTTGGTTGGGTATTGTTCACATACTTACCAATGCATTCTGTCTGTGTGGGGTTAGGTACGAATCCCTGGTCACATCTGCAGCGATAGCTTCCAACAGTGTTCTCACAACGGCCATTCTTGCAGATGCCCGGTTTGGCGTTACATTCGTTCAGATCTGAAGCAGACAAAAATAAGAGAGATGATTGCCAATTTAAGGAACAATGGGCTTTAAACATTCTTACCAACACAGCCGTCTCCACCCGGGTGGCGTGTGTATCCGGGTGCGCAGATGCACATAAATGTTCCGATCAGGTTCTTGCAAGTCATTCCCCTGCTGGCGCAATCATCTAAGCCATCTTCACATTCATTTTGGTCTGCAAATTAAAGATATTAAGCATTAACAACTATAAAGAGATTAATACAGTATATACTTACTGTAAACAGATAGTGAACTTACGACTCCCGTCTCTTATAGATAGTCATTGGTACATGCTAGATATATTAGTGTCATACTTAACTATCCTTTACTGTTAGCGGTTTGACTATATGCAGCCGACCATTAATTAGTTGATAATTTCACGATATGCCTGAGGGCAACCCAATCTATCTAAGCACACAAACTTTCATTGGTTTCCATTAATCTTCTCGATAATGCGCTGGCATGGAAACAGGAGTTACAAATAGACAAGTAGTAAGAAGAGTTGGTGGTCTGTTTACAGCTGAATGATAAACAATGACGCTACAGACACAAAGAGGTTCCTTCTGCCTCGGCGCTTCCCTCCATATACAACAGTTGCTATGGTCCCCACATCATCTGAGACAGCGGAGTTGCAAACACTGACTCGTCTGGTAACATTTTCTCAGGTTTTAAAAAGGCTTGAGACATAGTATGTTACGTAACTTTACAAGGGGCTAGTATACATACAGTACTTGATGCAAAATGGTATGTGACAAAGAGGGCTAATAAGTTAATGAGTTGTGGTACCTTTACACATTCTGTTATCGTCACGAAGCACGTATCCTTTGGGACATTTGCACTCGTATGATCCCACAACATTAACGCAGCGGAATGCACACAGCAGAGGATTCTGGGCACACTCATTGATGTCTGCAAACAGAACAAATACAGTTGTCATTTACTTAACAAAATGTTTCTTAAGTTTAAGATGAAAACAGTGGATTTGTTTTTAACTTGAAAGCCAAACATTGTAGTGTACGAAAGTATTTTTAGATGGTCTAAAGTAACATTTTTGCTATTGTATATTAAACAGAAAGTTGTTCGCACACCTTCGCAGGTCATCATGGGACCAGGCTCAAAGCCGTCCTCACACGAACACTCAAAGCCTCCGATTACATTTGTGCATGTGCCGTTTCCGCATGGGTTTCCAATTTCGCACTCATCAGTGTCTGGAATGGATACAAACATCAAATATTTGTCAATGAAAGCAAAAAAACGCAAGGGTGAGTGTTGACGGACACTTGCCTACACAATTCAATGAAAATGAGCCAATGTCAAGATGGTAGCCCATTTGACATTCACATCGGAAAGAGCCGTCTGTGTTGATGCATTGGCCGTTTTGACAGGGATTGTTGAGGCATTCATCAATATCTAAGAAAGAAGTAACAATGTGACACATCAGAGGATAAGGAATCATGGTAGAGGACGCTTATACCTTTTGGAACCTCATCGATCCCACGTTGATATCCCTTATTTTTGCAGAGAAGTGGATAGGACTCTGAAACATTATAGTACAAACACCATTAATACCCCCAAAATCCTGTATGAATGCAGCATGCATTTTATTTCCCCCATCCCTATGTGTCAAAACACACCCTCTGTCTTGCCAGGGCAGATTTCACAGGGGTCTCCCCAGCCTTGACCTGGCATTCCAGTGCAGCAGCATTCTTCCTTGGAAGTATTCTGCGGCTTTGGAACTTGGCAGCGCCCATTTTCAAACCTTGTATAGCAGTAGTTGACACGTACGTCTAAAGATCGGAAGCGAAAAACAACAGTGAAAGAAAATCAAGGATTGAGACCCAAACCCAAAGATGTACCAAAAGATTAACCTGTTCTGTTACTATGTTATTCTAAATATTTTCCATTAAAACTATTTAAAATAGCTCATGGCTGCCGAAATCATAAACAATTGGTATGATAAAAAAGACTGTATTTGCTTAACATGTTTCTTTCATCGAAAATAAGCAAAAAATGAGCTAAAGTAAATATTAAGTAGAAAAAAAGTCAAATCGAATATTCTTTGACTGGAAAACAGGGTAATACTGCAGTAAAAGATATATTTTTCAAAAAAATCATTAGAATTAGAACAATTTCGACAGATAATAGCAGCTATTTTTCTTAATTCTATTCACATCGAATCAACTAGAGACTGATGACCAAGTGTTATCACATTATCACATAACCTTTAGTCACGGTACTAGATATGTTAAAAGTAGAGAGAATGTTCTTTATTCTCAGCTCAAACGAAGCATTGTAAGTGACAAGTACGGCCATGCATTCATTTACATATTCCAGGACAACTGATTTACTTCCACACTGCTTTCATCGTCAGTTAGTTCAGAATCTCGTGCGCGTCACAGTGACTTTGCGAGTCGGCTGTACCACAGACCAGTTTAATGTCTGACAAAATTCTCGCAGCCCGGTCCCAATAATAACATCAATAATTTGGTACCGTGAATAAAAATAGTGTAATGATGAGAAAAGACCTAATGCCTTATGTGTTGTAACTTAGTGGATACACTCTGGCAGACTCCACACTGAGATCTGGGTTTGATTCAAGTCCTATCCAAAGTAATGCAATTGTAGGTAATTGTGATAATATGTTCAAACTGATCAATTAATGCTAACCCTAGACTGTAATTCTAATTTTGTGCATCTCATCGCCAGTAATGCCTAATACTTAGACACCCAATATTTAGCACTTATCGCTGGTTCAATGCTTCGCAAATTTTGAATCGAATTGCCTTTATCGTCATTGATATCCGCGTATCATGTATTGTGTTCTTCAGCAGACAACTTACAGCAAATGCTATCACGGAGGCAGGTTTGGTGGGTGTGTGTTGGCTGGGTGTACTTTCTGTGTGCCCATCTGTGATAGGCTGGTGTATGCCGTCAGTCAAACAGCTGGGTGTGTGTCCATGCAAAACAAACTGCGAAGCGACACATTGACTTGAGTGCCCGCCCACGCTGGCTGATTGACTGGCAGCATACACCAACCTATCACAGTCACGCCCATATGACACACAAAGCCCTCCCATTTGCTGTGTGCTGTTTGCTCAGCACAAAATGCACCATTTATAGATATCAATAACAATAAAGACTATTCAATTCAAAATTCGCAAAGCAGTGCACCAGCGAAAAACCGAAGTGCGAAGTAGCAAAGTGTCTCTGTGATTGTGTTTACTGGTATAGTCCAACTCATCAATTAATGCTAAGCCTAGCTTTAGCTTTAAGCTTAGTTCATTTCTATGCGCCTTATAGTGTGGTGCGCCTCTTATATGAAAACATATTTTTAAAAGATTATTTTTTGTGCGTGTTATAATCTGGTGCGCCGTAATCTGATAAAACCTCTGTTGTTGTACCCCTTGCCTTACAGTAAAACGCTTAACTTGATGGTCTTGGTGAGGTCGGCAAATGGAGAGGATTGTGAGGTCTCCTTTTTGGCTCTTTCTTATAATGAGAAGCACATGGTCACACTCTTCTGCTAGCTGTTCACCCGATTGCACAAATAAGCACCGTGTCTGCTGCAGACACGCACGCACGAGAGCGAATGAGCACCTGGCAATGACATGAACACCTGGCGCTGTATACACAGCTTCTTAGAGGGTCCAGTTACATTGCTCCAATCTGCAGATATTTCTACAAAACACGTGATGCCTTGTGCACAGATGTCGAGTTGAAATGCATATTCATGCTAGGCAAAATTATCAAATTGGAAAAAGCAGTCCTCTAAATCTATAGCACATGGTTTTATAGAATAACACAATTTTTTTTTAGATATTAACAACGATTTATGAAGTAAACTTAATGTAATCAAGAACCTACATTTGACAGCTTTTTAATGGATTTATGGTCGAAAGCAGACGATTAGAGCTAATCTTGGAAGTGCAAGCAAACCTTATCTTTAACAATTCACTGGGAAAGCAGAGGTGGGTTATAATGAGTTACCCAAGCAAGCACGGGGGAGAACATGCAAACGCCACACAGGAAGGTTCGATCTCATGACCTCAGACCTGTGCTGCACGGGCGCTTACCAATGCGCTGCCGTGCTGCCCCCAATTCCATTTGAAAATTTCAATAAAAATGTGAATGGCATTAGAGTGCAATTCCAGTTAAATACTACAACAACAAGTAAAAAAAAGGTAGTTACTAGAAAAATAGTTTTAAGTATAGTAAAATAAGCAACCAAACACTTAAAATGAGTACTAATAATTCATACAAAAAAGACAGGTCATCTTCCAGTATTGTTCACAATAATCCCCTGTTCAAATAACAAAATAAGATAACAAATAATACAAATTTGCTAACAAAAATCACACAAAAAAACAATAATATGTTTTCTTAAAAATAGGAATGATTTAAAGCTCCAAAGTGTAATCGACAAATAGGATACCGGTAATTTAAAACTTGAGACCATAGTTTACAGTGTCACACCTTTCAGAAAGATGTAAAACAGGGTTCATACACCTTTTTCATGGCCAGATTCAAGCACTTTTTAATACACTTTTGATACGTAATCCTTTCACTAATACACATCTCATAGTGCTGTTTTTAGTTGTGGCACTCACCTGTCCTCTTGGTCGCACCACATAGGGAGCGATGACGCTTCATAGGACAATGCTATACAAACTGATGCCATTAATGGCAAAGCAAAGCATCCGTGCAAGCCCTGACAATAACTGAAACAAACTATATACGGTAAGGCCTTGATGAAATCGTCCTTTACTATGAGAACAACCCTAAAACAAGTTTGACGGGAATTATCCTTGATCGTATGTATCCCCCACGTTTCTCACTCTCCACCCCAATTTATCCTCCACCTTCCAGTCAAGGAAGGTTGACGCAAAGGGGAAGGGTGAAATGCAAACTTAAGAACCGGTGATGTCATCGCTCGAGTGTTTCGAAGGAACTCCCTAACCGTGGACCCGATACCCCCACCCCGGCCCTAAGCACGCACGTTGTGTACATAAACGATAGATGGGAAGGCGGTCTGTCCCGAGTCATCTGAACACAACAGGGACCTTGAGTGCTTTCTTGGCAATGGAGCATAAAACTACAAAGATACAGCTTGCACTTCATCTATGAGATCGTCTAGTTTCTCTCACATACGAACCTAAACATCTGCGTCCCGAAGCAGACAGTTGAAAGCCTTCCGGGCATAAGCAGGTGAAGCTTCCCTCGGTGTTGGAGCAGGTTCCGAAAAGACAGATCTCGGGGGACTGCGAGCATTCATCGATGTCTGGAGCACAGAGAAAATGGAATCAGGAGTTATCCCTGGGGGCTTTTTTTTTTCATCTGTGTGGGGGTTTATGTGGATGGGGTCAAATCAGTGAAGTCACTAAATCAGCTTGTATGAAAATATGCGCTTTGTGCACAGAACACGGCGGGGGAATAACATCGCTGTCATGCGCTCGGCCATCACAATGACCAGCTGCTGCTGTTACTCTTAAGAATTTAGTGCGGTTCCTCCCTGCTACCACAAAGAAAGCCTTAAGTAGGAATGTGAAGACTGCTGAATATCTCTTCATCAGCACCACTAACATAAACAATCCAAGCATTCTAGTTCGGGCCCACTCCCACATGTGAGGAGGAGAGAAATTAGACGAACATATACTTTATTCTCATCTGTTAGGAGACAGTTCTCACGATAATTAAAAAGGGAGAGCTTTCATTGTATTTTATGTAATTATTTTTAATCGTAAAAGCAATTATGGCAAGATAACCTATACCATATTTTTTCAGTTCAGGGTTTCCCTAAAAGATATGTATGTCTACAGGCTTTGTACACCTTTTTTCATAGCCAAATTCAAGCACTTTAAAGGACTTTTAAGTCCAATTTTCAATTAAAATCCGGAGTGAGTTATGTATTTTGCAGATCCACAAAATACAGTACCGTGACAGTTGGTGGAATGGAGTGCGAGCTATTGCACGGAGTGAATCAAGGAAGCAAGGTTTTGGGTGCCCTGAGGAGAGTGATGAGCAACAAGAGTATGAGTATGGATGTTGAGAGGGGACTGTATGAGAGTGTCATATTGCCTACTGTGTTGTATGGTGCGGAGACTTGGAGCCCGGGAGCAGATTTGAGAAGGAAATTAAATGTTTTTGAGATGAAGTGTTTGAGAAATGTGTTAGGAGTGACAAGATTGGATAGATTGAGAAATGAAATTGTGAGACAGAACTGAAGTACTAGTGGAACTGAGCAAGCGTGAGGATAAGAGAGTACTCGGCTGGTTTGGACACATGGAGAGGATGGATGAGGAGCGAATGTTGAAGAGGATCTACAGAGCAGAAGTAAATGGAGGGAGACCAAGAGGAAAGCCGCGATTGACGTGGAAGGATGGTGTAATGAGTGCACTGCAGGAAAGAGGTCTAAATATAGTGAAAGCTAGAGCTCTTGTTGGTGATAGGAATGAGTGGAGAGGTGTTGTCAAAGTATAGTGGGATGTTTAGACACGTTCTAAGGCACATATGTCAGAGTCAAGGCCCGCGGGCCACATTAGGCCCGCGAGAGGGTTTTACCTGGCCCGCGTGACGATATCAATATATTATTAGATCCGGCCCGCAGGCCGCTGCAAGCCAGCAGCCCGCAGTACGCATGAATACTACATTTCCCACAATGCAACGGGGACGCGCCGAGCGGGAGCAAAGCGGGAGGCGGTTTGATTTATTCAGCAGTCGATCAGCAGCAGTCATTAGCATAACAGCAAAAATTAGCCAACATATACCCATCAACAATGGCTAAACGGAAGGTGGACACTGAAAACCGGGGCTTTCAAACAAGGTGGGAGTTGGAGTACATGTTCACGGAGGTAGCTGGAAAAGTATCAGCGTCAGCCTCAAACAAGTAATGTAGAGTTGTAGTAATACAGTACTGTATATAAATGTATGTAAATACAGTAATGTTTGCTGTGCAATTACACATTTGAAGTTTTTACTCCGTTCAAGTTTAAAAGTTAAATATGCACATAAAGGCTTGTTTTTTGTTGTTCCCCTCGGGAATTTGACTATGTTGTTTTTGTTTGCCGACTCTGTCCTGGGAGTGTTTCTTGTTTTTCGGCTTTTCATGGAAAATAGATCTTGATGTGGACAACAGTCTTTTGATAAAATTGTCTCCTATTTAGCAGAGAAAATGACTTTTGATTGTTATTATTTGTTAATCAGTAATTCCTTTTTTTCACACTAACCCAGAGAAAGCCCAGAAAGGAAAGTCAATGTACATTTGAGCAGGACAGATGAGGTCCAGTGTGTTGATTGCTATTGGTTTTAAGTAACAAGAGATTTTTGCACTTTATTTTATTGTATTTCGAGGCAATATTTCTTTTTAATAATTTCAGATGATTGAATGATAGAAAATGGTTATGAGTTGTTGTTATGAGATATGTTATGAGTTTTTTATAAAAAGGACATTTGTATTTTGTGCCTGCTGAAATTAAAAATGACTGACAGAGTCATAAGAAAATATTGCTTTATTTATACAATCATATTGTAATATATTTGTTGTGTTTTCAGTAGGTTAAATCTTGGTTTCAGTAAAGATTGGACAGTCCGGCCCTCGGCTTGTAGCCAAATGTTTTATTTGGCCCTCCGTCCATTTGACTTTGACACCCCTGTTCTAAGGGATGGGCAGGGCACCCGTATGATACGGCAGGAGTAAACCAGTGAAAGCTGCCGGGCCCTGCTGTTGAGTGTGTGTTGTGTGACCCTGACCCGAGCGACTTGGCCGCTTTCTTGTGTCCCGTTTCATCTGGAGGGACAAAAGCATGACCAACTTGGGTGCCAAGGTGCTTAACTTGTTTGGGTGTTTGGGCATTTTGGTTGGCCAGGGTCCAAAAATTCTTGTGTGTGTTTTTTGCTACTTTTTGCCTTTTTTTGTTTTTGTATGTGTTTGTCTTGCTGTCGGTCACCCCTCTCTAGGAATATGACCAGGGTAGGTAGGTAGGTAGGTAGGTAGGTAGGTAGGTAGATAGAAATATATCAGGATTTTTTTATCTGCAACTTCCAATCCTGCGTGTGCATTTGTCGAGACATATGATTTCTTTGTTATTGCTAAAATCGTGAAAATATTTGTTGAGTTGAACAATACGTGTGTAAATATTTTTGCGACAAATCTCTTCACATATCGGTGTTGGGTAAAATGACAGTAATATGTAGCTTACATTTTCAGTTGCAGGATGTTTTTCCCATTATGATATACCACTAGGAAATGCTACCTTTTTTTTTCGCATGGCCCAAAACAATTGTCCAAAACTGACGGCAACAATTTTAAGCTTTTACAAGCACTTCACCCAAAATGTAAGCACTTTTTAATCTTTAAAAACACAACATTAAATTGAAGAATTTTAAATAGAGTCAAGCACCCGTACGAACCTTGATTATTAGAGAAAATAAATATCAGGGGTGGAAGTATTTTTACCTTATTGTTGTTAAAACATTTCTCATTTAATTAGCATTTTCATGAAGAGTGAAGCTGACCAAGACATGTTATTGATAACAATATTTTGTAAGTCTCTCCATTGTTCTAAACACAAATTATGGTTAATATAGCATTTATGGAGTTTGGGTTAAGAATTTAGCTCAGGGGGCGGCCATTTTGTCACTTGCTGTCGTTGGTCATCTGAGGCCTAAGTAACTTGTCATGTGTTACAGCAAGTTGCAAAATGGTTGCCAGCACAAATGCATTAAACAAAGTGTTTTTTTGCTGTTTAATTTTGACGCCAGAAGTGCCAAAGCAATCAGAATGCCACATTTCAACGAGATGAGGCACACAGAAGATACTATTGTAAAAGAAATGTTTAGTTCGAATGAGTATCTACTTCGGTATTTGATTTTTCAATTCAATAAAAAACACACACAAAATTAAACTCTAACAGAGATTGTCCACCTTTTGCCACTCTAAGCATATGTAACTCAGCATTTACGCCTGCAACAAGAAAATCAGATTTAAGCAGTCAATTTTCTATCTGTAGTTTTAAAGGCTATATTGTAACTTATTAAATTACCCATGTATCCCTTATTACTTTCCAATTTCTGGAAAGACAAAGGGATATTGAACAGATGATCAAATAAACAAAAATGTATGTGGAGAACATTTGTATTTATTTTCTATGCTTGAAACAAAGTTTGAGCACTGATGTACTGGAATACTTCTTCAATAGACATTTGCTCTCACGTTAAGTTTACCTTCACATGTTTCTTCATGGAGAAAATATCCAGGCGGGCAAATACATCGGTACGAGCCATCAAGGTTCAGACAAGTGCCGACGCCGCAGGTGCTGGGATTAACTACACATTCATTTATGTCTGAGAGGAAACAGAAGTATGTGGATTATCATGTACATTTAAGATTCGATGGACAGCGCAAATGACAAGAGCTACTCCTTCTTACCTACACACAGTCTTCCGTCTGGGGTAAGTTCATAGCCATCATGGCAGACACACAAGAAGTTACCCACTGTGTTCACACATTGGCCGTTACGACAAATGCCCCTCTGGCTGGAACACTCATCAATATCTGAAAATAAAATCAATGAGTTTGCCTTAAATACAGTGCCTTTCCAAAGTACTGGTCCCCCAAGAATTTTTCAATATATTGCCATATTTCAGCCTTCAAATTTATGGATCAAAAAACTCAAAATATTTTTTCAATAATATATATATATAACATTTGAGGCAAAAGAATGAGGAGAAACCAAATGTATCCAACATTTTCTATTGTGTGAACAAAGAGGGCATTGCAAAAATTTTGGCCCCCTTTGAGTTCATGGTTTCTACAACTTATTTTTGCTGTAATCATAGCCAGAAGTCTTTGGGTATGTCTACAAGTTTTGCACAGAAATATTCACAGATTATTCCTCACAGAACAGCTCAAGTTCCTTAAGGTTTGATGTTAATGGTTTGTACACAGTATTTTTCAGATCTTTCCACAAATGATCTATACCAGGGGTCGGCAACCTATGACACGTGTGCCTGCAGTGGCACGCGAGCGGACGGAAAAATAATAATCATTAAACTTTAAAAATGCGCATTTTTACCTGAAATTTAGACATTTTCAGTTGCGCGTCGTGTTATTTAGAGGAGGCTTTACGTGGGTTTTGTGTCAGCCTGTGTTTGCGCAGCGCCTCGCAGAGGAGAGATCCGTGTTTTAACTCAGCCAACGAAACACTCGCGCACGATAAATGAACGAATCATGGCGGCTCCTCGAGCGAAAACATCGCGTTCTTTTCAGCCAGCGTGGACAAATGACTGGGGCTTTGTGCAAAAAATGACCGTGCTGTTTTGTGCATTATGCCCCGAGAGGGTTGTACCTTGCACGTCAAGTGTTAAGCGTCATTACGAGGAGAAACATAAACAATAATTCAAGGTGGCGACATTAAAACACGCGGCAAACAAACACAGACCCTGAAAACCTCTTGTCACTGATAAAAACACAAGCTATCACATTGTTCACTGCATAGCAAAGCACAGAAAACCATTTACTGATGGTGAATATTAAAGAAGCGCGCATATGCATGTGTGTATGTGCGTGTGTCTGTGTGCGCGCGTGTGCCTTCTGCTTTGCTGCTGTTATTTCAAGTTTTGATATTTTCTGCAAAAAGATATCATTGATGAATGGTATGGTAGCTGTCCATAGCACTTGTTTTTGATTGGAGTTCATTGTTGATGAAAAATGGTTGATTCTGGTTAATTCTTGTGGCAAAAAGTTGAATTCATGGATGGCTACAGGCCTTTCCACTTGTTATTCACATTCCTTTTTTAGTTGATTGATAAACAAGAATAGTGGAAGATAAATTGGTCAGTTATACCAGGGTTTTTCAACCAGTGTGCCGGGGCACACTAGTGTGCCGGGGCACACTAGTGTGCCGTGAGACCTTGTCTAGTGTGCCGCTGGAATTTTCACAATTTTATCTTTTCAAAAAATCAGGCTATCCTCAAAAGAGGAACTTTAATAATCTTCCATATCAGTAAGTGGCAGTAGATTTTTATATACTTTTTATGTACTAATTATCTTCTCTTGAGGTAGCACAAACAAACAAGCATAAATAAAACTATAAAAACAGTACATTTAAAAAGTGGGGATCATGTGAGGCAGTTCATTCTGGATAGGCAAGTCTGAAGAGGTGAGTTTTGAGTCCGGATTTGAAGTCGGACAGGGTGGTGGAATTCTAAAGGTAAGGTTCCAGGGCTGGGGGGTATAGCGGCTGGAAGCTTTGCTCCCCGTGGAGCTAAGACTCGCAGCGGTTAAGGTGAGATGAAGGAATTTGGAAGATCCGAGGGTGCGGAATGGTGTGGCAATGTGAAGGAGGTCAGAAAGGTATGTAAGGGCAAAGTTTTGGATGTCCTTATAGGCATACAGAAAGAGTTTTTTAGGATATTATTCGGTTGATCGGGAGAGAGTGGAATTGAAAGACGGGTGATGTGGTGGCAAGAGGGGGGTTTTGGTGATAATGCAGGCAGCAGAGGTCTACACCAGCTGAAGTTTATCGAGGGACTTTAGAGGTAGGCTGTAGATGAGGGAATTGGAAAAGTCAAGGCAGGAGATGACAAGACAATGGATGAGGATGGCGGTGGTGAGGGGGTGAGGGAGGGGAGAGGCGGTAAATGGAGGGTAGGTAAAAGTAAGCAGACTAGATGATGTTGTTTATGTGAGAGTTGAAGGCGAGTGTACTGTTGAGGATGACACCCAGACTTGACCTGGGGAAGGGAAAAACTAAGGAACTGTCAATGAAGAGAGAGAAAGTGTAAACTCTAGAGCGGGTTAATTTGGTGCATATATGAAGGGATTCAGTTTTATTATTGTTAAATTTTAAGAGGTTGTCGTGAACCACGATTTCATTTCAAATAGCCATGACGTAAGGGAAGGGGCAGGAGTGTGAAGTTGGGTTAGAGTAGAGTTATGAGGTAGAGTTATGTGTCATCCAGAAATGAATGGAAGGAACTGTTGGATTTAGGGAAGATGGCCTAGGCACTAGGGGAAGAAGGTAGGTTACGAAGAGGAGGGGCCCCAGTACAAGGTCCTGAGGGACACCTGTGGTGACTGGAAAAGGGCCAGAGGAGAAGGACTTGAGTTGTACGAATTAAGTGTGGCCTGTGAGATAGGAACGGAACCGTTGGAGGGGATTGTGGGTTAAGGAAATTGAAGAGAGTAAGCTGAGGAGAATGTGGTATGAAATGGTATAGAAGGCTCATAATGGAAAGAAAACTGGACTCAGCTGCAGTGAGGAAAATCATTGGTGATTTCGATAAGTGCAGTTTTCGTGCTGTGATGTGGACGAAAACCGGACTGAAAGGGTTCAAACAAACTGTTGGCAGATGTGCATGAAGTCCGGAGGAGACTGCTTTTTCAAGGATTTTGGATATGAAAGGTATGTTGGAGATAGGGAAGAGGTTATTGAAGTCGTCGTCTGAACTGTTTTTTGGAAGTTTTGAGGACAGTGGGGACTATACCAGTGGAAAGTGATAAATCGATCATGCCAGAGATAAGGGGAAGCAGAGAAGAGAGGCAGTATTTTACCAGTGATGAGGGAATATGGTCCAGCAGCAATGTGGAGCGCTTGGATAAGGTCAGATAATTCAGTGGCACAGGAGAGATGGAAGGAGGAGAGAAGTTTACTGTAGGGTAATCGTTCAGGTGTTAAGAGAGGTGGAGGGAACAGAGGAGCTGGTGGATGAAACTGTTTTTTCATTGAAGAATAATTCTGATAATTCTGTCTGTTCCCTAGTGTCGGTTTTTACAGACCTCTGATCGCATCCCAGTGCAGGTGCACTCATACTGAGGCTAATGCAATGTTTGCCATTGTTAGTCATTTAGGTCAATATTGGATTATTCCAAAGTCATCAGAAGGCACCTATAGTCAGTTAGCTGAGCTGAGAGAACAGAAGCCAATATTTTTGCAACTCCAACTTTTAATGCGTTTGTTGTAAATATAATATAAAATGTTTAAATGATTGATTCCACTTCACGATTGTGTCTCACATGTTATTGATTCTTGGAAAATATTTTCATTTTTTTTTGTTTGAAGCCTAAAATGTGGCAAAATGACAAATGGTCCTTGGGGGGGGCAATACTTTCGCTAGGCACTGAATATGTTGTGATCCTCACATTTGTTTATAATGCAAAAAAGTATGGAACGTACCAATACAATCTCTGTTGGGCGAATTCTGAAATCCGGGATAGCAGAGGCAGTTGTATGAGCCTACTGTGTTCTTGCAGGTCCCGTTGCCACACGGTTGTTGCTCACACTCGTCCGTGTCTAAAATGTCATTTGGAGTTCAAACGCTCGCTAGGAACAACAAAATTTGTGAGTAAAAAATATCTTACCGACACACATCGATTCATCTCGGGTCGTTTTAAATCCATTGGGGCAGTGACATCGGTAGCTGCCTAGTGTATCGATGCACTGACCAGGATTGCAAACGCCGGCATTTTCCGAACATTCATTACGATCTTAGAAAAAGCAAAAAAGATTCATTTGACATTAGAATGCAATAAATATGGTTGACTTAAAGGGACAGTCTATATTACTTAACGCCTCCTAGAGGTAAAAAAAAACCCCAACAACTTCATTCTGTATTCATTAGCTCTCAGAATTAGTTTTTCGATTTAACAGAAGGATATTTAAACTGTTTGATCTCATTTGGTTTATAGTGTCAGTCTAACAGTAATCTAAACCAGAGGTCGTGAAAAAAAAAAAAAATTAAGGGACATTTTTTAATATTTGACCACTAGATGTCACTGTATTGTGTTGTGCAACTCAAAACGAAGGGTATGCGTAGGAGAAATATGGCTGAAAATAATGTCAGCTCCATTAAAGTGACGCTCATGTTATGTAAAATGATTTAAGTATTTAAAAAAAAGTTTTTTTCTGTTTTCGTATTTCAGAGGCCTGTATGTTTGGGGATGTTGTTTCTATATGAATATTGAGTATATGGTATCATTGCGAATATTGAATATAACAAGTTGTTATTATCTATATGTTCTTTGCAATGAGGAGAAAAACAAAACCAAGTACTACTGTTATGTTGAACGATTTTGTCTATCAATAAACCAAAAAATTAAAATAATAAAAAATGGCTTTTTTATAAGATAGTACATGTATTTTTGCTTATTATTCAAACCAATACAGAGACCCCTCGGTTATTTGCGCTTCGGTGATTGCTGGTTCACTCCTTGGTGAATTTTTAAATGAATTGAATTGTGTTGATTGTCATTGATATCAATGTGATTCTTGTAGAAGGCAAATAGGGAAGAACAGATTAAGGAGGGCAATCTGTGTTGGGTGGGTAAGCCGTCCACTGCTTGGTCCGGGCTGTGTTGAAATAAGTGGGGGCTCTTCGTTCATACCTGAAGCTGCACGTGGCTTTGCCAAATGTCTTCCAATTTCATTTTTATATAATGACAATAAAAACAATCCTTCAACTGCAATTATGTGTTATATTTGTTAATCTACAGTCATTATTTTGTTACAGTCGAATACTCTCAGTCAGTGATTACGTCATCTCGAGGTAAGTTTAACCCTTGGGGGCTTTTATGAAGGTGTGACGCTACTTTGCAGATTTTCACTTTTTGTTGGTGGTTCTGGTCTCCATTTACCGCAAAAAACGAGGGATCCCTGTATTATTTTAGTTTTTTTAATTAATTACGTTTTTCTCACCACTAAGAACAGCTAAAATACACTAATATATGAGTGTGACAATATAAATAAGAATTAAGAAATCATTTGAGTGTTTGACTAAATTTGGCGAGATTTTACATTTAAAATGTTAGAAACTGCGTGAAAGAAAATAGATGTATAGATTATAGATTTTTACCTGTTCCTGAAAAAGGGTCGTTTTTAATTTATTTTTTTTATATTTAGTCAAGGTTTGTACACCTCTTTTAAGGACTTTCAATATTTATTTCATATTTTCCAAATTTTACAGTACTATCAAAAGAAAAAAAATCTGGTGTGAATCATGTATTTTGCAGAGCCTCAAATATATCCATTAATTACATATGCAATCTTTAATCTTGCGTGAGCATTTCTTAAGACATAATTTTAGAGAGTAAATGGCAAATATATTTGTTTTTGAGACAATTTCCCCCCATCTAAACGAAAGTAATATGTAGCTTAACCTTTTAGTTGCAGAAAGTTCTTCCCAATACAATTTACCATTGGGAAACACTACCTTATTTTTTTGGCATGGCCCATAATACATGTCCAAAATTGCACAAATACACATTTCATAGAGCACTGTTTAAAAGTAGTTTGCACTTGGGCTCGACGCAGGGGGGGCGATGACGCTTCATTGGACAACGCTGAACAAACGAATGCCAGATGCCGTTCATCACAAGGGCAGAAGACATGGAATCGTAGAGCGAAGCATCCAGAGCAGACTTGTTGAGAAACAGGGCAACTATTTCAAGCATTTACAAGCACTTCACCCATAATTCAAGCACTTTACAATCCTTGAAAACACAACTTAAAAACTCAAGCATTTTCAAGGATATCAAGCACCCATATGAACCCTGTTTATTTGACATGGCTTTTATGGAATAAAATCTAGCTCTCTTTCAGGATTAATTGCAATATAGAATCCAATTTACAGTTTCTGTACAGTTTCAAGAGTAGCTTTAGTTTGAACCAGTGTGCTCTCCGTAGTTTACATCGCCGCTTAACACACAACAGTCATGTGATGCACAGTGCAAGTATCATTTAATGAAATAACAGACGTAGTTCGAATATATACTCTACCTAGGCATTGTCCCGTTGGGCTGAGGCGATACCCCGGTCTGCATTCGCAGCGGTAGCTTCCAGGCATGTTTAGACAGGCTGCATTCTGTTGGCACACAGGCCCGTTCTGACACTCATCGATATCTAAGGACCACAGAAAGGGGATTTGTTATCAGCCTCAGTTGGTAAAACCGCACCTCCGTCAATATTTTACCTTCGCAAATCAGCAGCTTGTCATTGTAGATGAAGCCCATCGGACACTCGCACCTGAAGCTACCTATCATGTTGATACAGACTCCGTTCTTACACACGCCTGGGATTTCCCTGCACTCGTCAATATCTAGTCCAAGAAAAAAGATAAACATTATCCTCCTAAACTTCTTACAAGAAAACAAAGTCACATTGCCATATTTGAAAGATTACCAATAACTCTTCCAGTAGTGATGTCAATATAATAGCCTGGTCTCTTACTGCCACACAGAATGGCGAATTCATCTGAGTAGAGGATTAAATTAATTTTCTTTAACATTTAATTATTGTCTTTATGTTTGGATGAGCTAGGGATGTACGAGAGCTCACCGCTGCTGGGCACAGGACACTGCTCACAGGGCTTATTCCACGCACGACCAATGTTGTAGGCACAGCAGCACTTCTTTTTGGTCATGTTGAAGGTAAGCTCGCCGTCACAAGTTCTGTTGTCGGAGTAAAAGTTCCTGTAGCAATAGCTCTTCCTCATATCTGAGAAATAATAATAAAAGAGTCAAAGAAGGACATTTTGTATTCATTTCAGTAGGAGAATATGATGTTCACAGAATAATCGAAACACATTCTGTATTTAAAGGTTAATACTTTAATGCTAAATGTTTTAACGAAGTGAATCTAAATGTCTTTTATATTTATGACTCAAAAGCAGAGTGCTCTATCAAAGACAGAAGAACCTGTGTCAGTCACTCAAAGCTTGCGCACTTGGTTTTCCTTAAGGTAAATATTAGAGACTAATAAAATGTGTCTTTCTGTTAATGCCCTCGGATCCCTCTAGAGCAGGGGTGTCAAACTAATTTAAGCTCGGGGGCCACACGATAGAGCAAACATTCTCTCGGGGGCCGGTTTAGTAGATTAGAGAGAAAGAAAAAAAAGAGAGAAAGAAATAAGAGAAAGATCGGGAGAGAAAGGTAAAGAGGGTGGGACAATAAAGAGAAAGAGAGACAGAGAGAGAGAGAGAGCGTGAGAAACATGAGATAAAACAGAAATAGTGAGAGAGGGGGAAAGAAAGAAAGAATGATATCCAAAGAGAAATAGAACGAGAGAAAAAGAGGAGAGAAGAGAGAAGAAGAGAAAGGGAGAAAGAGGAAAGACAGAGGGGAAAAGCAATAGAGAGAGAGAAAGAGAGTAAAGGAAAACATGAAGAGAGAGTAAAAGAAGGTAAAAAGACAGAGAGAAAGAGACAAAAAGGAACAAAGAAAGAGAAAAAGAGACAGAGAGAGTGAAAGAGAGAGAGAAAGAGGGAGTGAGAGAAAAATGGGGGAAGAGAGAGAGAGAAAGATAGATTAGAGAGAGAGAGAAATACAAGTACAGCGTTTGTGAGAGGCACCTGGATTTGGTAACATCAAGTGGACCTATTTCAACCTACAGCTCTCTTTCTCTTGCGCTTCTCTGAGCGTTGTCTCGCGGGCCGGATCCAATCCCTTAGCGGGCCTGATCCGGCCCGCGGGCCGCCTGTTTGACACCTGTGCTCTAGAGTGTCCATCAATCAGGGTCTCACAAAGTTTTATGCGAAACAGAGTAATTTTAGCATAAAATCTTTGGCGAAGAGTTAAATTAGATTTAGATTTATACATATGCATGCGGCGTGCAGACATACCCATGCAGTTGTTGCCTCCATTGACCTGCATGTAGTCCACGGGGCAGATGCAAGTGTAGTTTCCAATTGTGTTGTAACACTGGCCGGGTCCACAAATACCTGGATTCTCACATTCATTGATATCTGTGAACAAAAACACGATTTCAATTGTATTCAGGGTTCCTACGACTTAAAGCAAGTTAAATTCAAGACTTTGTAAGACTTTTTAAAGCCTTTTGAAATCAAATTTAAGACCGAGTCGGGAAAAAAAATCCCCAAACAACACAGGCTCTTAGATCAGGGGCAGCCAAAGCCCGTCAGGCTACTTTTTTGAGAGAAAGAGAGAGAAAGAGAGAGAGAGAGAGAGACAGAGAGAGAGAGAGAGACAGAGAGAGAGAGAGAGAGAGAGAGAGAGAGAGAGAGAGAGAGAGAGAGAGAGAGAGAGAGAGAGAGAGAGAGAGAGAGGGAGAGAGAGAGAAAGAGAGAGAGAAATCCCAGCACCTGTCCCCAGTGTTCCTTTGGGTGGCATCAAAAATACACTTTTTCATGAAGTATTAATATGTAAAGGACTAAAAACCAACACCAAAATAACTGTCTACATTTTTATATATTTGCTCTTTTCATATCATGTACAGACGCTCCCCCACTTACGACCATTACATTTACAAAAAATGGTAGATACGAACACTTTTTTCGGGATGTCGAAAAATATCCGGACATTGCTGTAAGTTAGATTTTGTATTTTGTGCACCTTTTTCCGAGTGCAGGACAGTACTGTAGTGCTTCTTTACGCCACTACTGGCGTGTGGCACTGTGAGAGGTCACCCAGCATTTAACCAAAAGAAAAAAGAAAAACACTTCCTCTTCCTAGTTCGTGTGTAAACATTCTATACTGTCTATACTATGTCTATATTATGTCCAGCGCGCTAAGAACGTTGACATTTTTATTGTTCAATATCTCGCGCATCAATACAATATGGTTGGTGTAAAGTGTAAAGAAGAGGCGAGGTGTTTCTTTTGAAATGAAAGGCGAATGCGGTTAAGAAAATGGTTGGATCGCTTTTTTCAGCCACTTTCTACCACGGAGGAGGAAGTCCCCTAACTCTTGAAGCTATCTTCCAAAAGTAAGTTAAACTTAACTTTATTCATCTTATAGAGCACATTATTTTATTAAATGTTTTTTAGTACAAAACAATACAGGTTACTTATACAAGCCTTAACATACTTAAATAAATAAACCTTAAACATACAAAATATAGCACTGAAGCAACTTACGAACAAATTCAACTATGATAATTTATGTTAAGTTTGGTACATAGGTTTTTATTACCTTCACAGATTCTGTTTTCTTGGTTGAGTGAAAAACCTCTCGGACATTCACACTGAAAGCTTCCAAAGGTGTTGATGCATTCTCCTCCCTGACACAAGCCTGGCAGTTCCTGACATTCATTTATGTCTGTCGGAGAAAAAAAATGAGGGTGCAATTTCCAGGCAGGAAACATTCTGGTTCAAAAGTTCACATTCAACCTTCTAAGATGACAGTGATGGGGTTCGGTCTGAAGCCTTCACCACCTGGACACAGGGTCTTGTACTCGGCTGTGGAGCAAAAAGACAAATCTTTTAATAAAGTACAAAGGCCATCATGTGTAGCATTGTTTCTGTGAAAAAAAAGACTTTGATCCTTTAGACAGCGATCCAAGGTTTCTGACCATATGCTGGCAATTTTCACATAAGTTGCACAAAGTGCTCTCATTTTATCAGTCACACCAATTACAGTGAACACACACATGCACACACTCACGAGTTAGTCTGATGCCTGAATGTTAGCAGTGTACTGAATGCTCACATTTATCCAAGCGTGACGTTTCTGATGACAGTAATAATACCGGGAAATGACTTCAAGTGATTCAAGAGTTCTTATGAGCAAATTGTTTCATTTCCTGCATGTGTGCAGTCTCACAAAGAAGAAAACCACCACTGATATTTGTTTAATTGCTGATAAAGAGAATTTATCTTTTTTATGGGAGTTTGACATTATTGCTAAAATCTCAAAAGCTGTGGCAAATGTCTAATGCCATCACAGCAATTGTGGGCCTTGAGGCCTGCAAGGCCTTTTTGATGGCCTAAAAAATATCTGAATCATGTGATCTTAATTTTATCTGTCAGCTTCCTTTCATTGTGTCTCTCTGGTTGTGCTGCTTTAGGATAACAATTCAGCCATTAGTTGTTCCTAGCCTCCGAAATTTTACGCAGAGACCTTCACAAAAGTTTATAAGGGTCTTGTCCCGTGAAATCAGTCTTCAAGAAAGCTGTCGGTAAAAAACAAAACAAAACAACAGATTTTGATTTGGCGTCTGAAAGCATGATAGCGGGCGTTGGTAATTGTCACCGGTTTCACAAATTATGATTGGCTAAGGGGCGTTAAAACACCAAAGCGACTGCGCCAAGAGCCGTAAAGAGGAAATATATTGTGTTGATTTAATAGCGAAAGGTCGGACAACTCCAAAGAAAGCAAGCCTTTTGAAAGCCTGAAAAGGTTTTGTCCACCACTTTCAGCCTAGAGGTAAAATCTTAAGCCTGAGCCCAAGCTCTACTCGATTTGAATTTCAGGTTGGTCGGCCCTAAAATGTTAATCATTTTGTCGGCCCAAGCTTTACTCCCGCTGACTTTTTAAAAATAACCTGACCGTCAATGTTCCTTTGTTTATACAGCCTTTTTATTCTCTGATTTCTTCCCCTGTAGCCCGTCTTTGTAGCATTTGCTTATCAACTCGAGTAGTTAACATGTCCGTGCTGGATCATCTGCTTTGATCAGTAGAGATTACCATACCTCCCTCACCGACCGAGGTAAAATTTGTAAGACTTTACCGTTTTTACTAGTCACCTACTTTTGGGACTGTGACTTTCTGTTTTTGATTTAATCCTTCCTCCATCGGAGCGCTTTGTCCCCAATTATTATTTTTTTTAAATTCCTCCTCGTGTCCGCACTTGTATCCTGTCTCGCTTTACGGCACATATATTATTAATTCTATGACAGAGGCTTTGGGCCGGTAAAAATTTGATCATGGGCTGTAACTGGCCCCTGGGCCAGAGCTTGGACGCAACTAGAGTACAGTAACTTTAAGAGACATGTGTAAGGAGTGCATGACAAAGAAAGGACTTGTTAACTCACTGTAGTTGATGGATGGACATAATTCACATGGGTTTCCCCAAGCGTGGCCCTGGGAGCAGCAACAGGATGCCTTAGAAACACCAATTCCAATCTCATTGGAGCAGTCCAAGCTCTCAGATGAGTCTCCTCGGAGTCGCACATCTCGGTAGCAGCTTCCAGAGCGTGTGTCTAAAAATATATTAAATCATAATAATCAAAAACATTTTTCAAGCATTGACATTGATATATTGTCAATACGTAATTAATATTCAAAATGTTTTCAGCGCCTCACCTACGCATCCCACTCGGGTGGGGTTAAGCTCAAAATCTGCCGGGCAGTTACAATGGTAGTTTCCAGGGATGTTCACACAAATTCCATTAATGCAAATGGTAGGGTCTGCACATTCATTTATATCTGAAAAAAAAATGCCAAAACACTTTAAACAGTGTAAATTTCAGATAAATACAACGGTGTTATACATATTTTACCCAAGATTTTCTCCTGCAATATTAAAGGTCATCATACCGGTGCAGTTGCCACCACTCCTGTCCAGTTCATAGCCAATGTTACATTCACATCTGAAAAGGCCTGGAATGTTCTTGCAACGTCCGTTGACACAAATGTCAGCAAAGGTACATTCATCAATATCTGTGGTGTATAAAGGGAGAGGAAGAATAAAACAATGAGGAGGTGGTAGAGGAAGAGGAGGCAGCTATAATTATTATGAACGCAATTTTGTCCCTTATTTACACTTGAACAAAAGGCAAGATATCCTTGGACTTGAAACACATCAACAATATGTTTATGTCTACTGTATATTTACAATTCCAAAATCTACACTTTAAACTGGATTTACTTAAAATCTGTCATCTTGATAATATCATCCCCCCGTTTGTCTCCGGCTTCGACCTGTTTTTGATTCCGACCTCGTCTGCTCTACCGTCCCGTCCTGGGCTCTTTTTGATCTTGACCACGTTTTTGCTCTCCTGTCCTGGTTATGGACCTGTTTTTTTCCATCCTTGACACCGCCATCTCCCGCTACGGAAAATTCACTTCCGTATTTGGATCACGGTCCGATTGCATGAGCGGCTTCCCGCGTCCAGCTTGCACCGGATCGCGGGTGCTGCCCTTCCTCTTTCTATCAATAAACTTGTGATTAACGCTCCACATTTCTGTCTCGATTTCGTTCTGGTCGTGACAGTGGGCCGCATTCGGCCATCCAGTTTCAATAGTACTATTCTTGTCCCCAGTGTCCCTTTGTCCCCCTCCTCCATAAAAAAATTATTAATTTCAAATAATCATTTTTCTGTATTCAGTTTTTAAATCTTTTTTTTCTAACAAGATATTTATGAATTATCATTTTAAGGCATATCCAATTTAGTGCTTTAAAAGAGGTGAGTATTATATTACTTTACTCTAATTACGAGGTTTTCGAAACCAATTTGATGGCATGGTTTATTAATAAATAAACATAAATATAATGTGTACACGTAAATATAATGAATTCATTTAAATTCGTTTCTAAACGAAATTGGAAAAATTGGATATATTTTCCTTATGCATTATTGCGGTTTTGAAACAAGATTCTGTATTGGCAGATACAAAACAATCATCCTTTTTTTCCCTCCTGGTGAAGCACCCCGGTCAAATTCTTGAAGACAGCTCCGAAAAATGTTCCATCCCTGTATTGCTTCCTTGTGCATTTCGAGGTGATAACAAAAGTAAGGACAAGAATCTCAGATTGGCTGACACATCCGTGCAATGCCTACTCATTCAATTAGATGTTAATTTTACTCCTTGTTTTTTTGTTTGTTTTACAAATATGCAATGTTGATTACCTCAATAGCTTGAATATTTCACCTTTACTCTGCAATCAGGTCCAGAGTTAACATACGGGAACCAGATGCCATTTTTCTGAGCACAAATTGTAGGGCCTTATATCCTGTATTAAGCACCTGTTTTTTAACCAATGAGCCACAGCAACTTATTTTTTTCCGTAGAGTTTGACGTAAAATCTGTTGTTCCCAATTTGTTGAAATTGCAATTGTTTACAAAAAAATCCTGCCATTGTCAAGTATCTGTGTAATCTAAACCAAAGGTAAGAAACATTAATCTGTATCCGTAGGTGGCAGCATATCAAAAGCGATTGTTGAAAGGAAATAATTTGTTAGCTAATTTTTATTCATAAAAATGATTAAAAAATAACATAATATTAAAAATATTGTTCATTCAGCAGTTTAGTTTGCACACTTTGAAGAGACACTGTAATATTTGAACACTAGATGTTACTTTATTGTGTAGTGCAACTGAAAACTAGTGCTACAAATAAATGGAAATACAAACTGCGAAGACTCGAAGTGACCAAACTGCATTATTCTTTTTTTTTTTTTTTTTTTTCCAGCCTTTGTAGCAAAATGGCGGACAATCATGTCAGCTCCCCCTAGGTGAGCCTAATGCTATGTAAAATAAGTACAGCTATCTCAATCTACACAAAATGCATGTTTATACGATAGTTTGTGTATTTATGTTTATTATTCAAATCGATATTGCTTTTTTTTTTTTTAATTTTTTGAATTAAAGTTCGTTCAGCACTATGAGGTGCTGAGTAATACACAATGTTCCTGAGGAATACTTTTCCTATTTTAAATTTTCAAGATTACAATTTAATATTTTAATAATTCAATTTAATTGAAAAGTTGAGTCAAGACATGTCATGTTTATATATATATAGCCCTTAATTATAAGGAGTCTCAAAGGGCTTCACAGACAACAGAATATTGCAAACTACAGATTATTATTACATCATCCCCTGATCTAAAACCTACATGAGGGCAAGGAAAAACTAAAAAAACCTCAACATGAGAAAAATGAAGAAACCTTGAGAAGGGCGTATTTACTGAAACAATACATCAACTTATTGTCAAATTAGGCTACATCACAGCCTGACTTCCAAATGTTAAAGTAAAAACAAAAGCGGGAAACACATTAAGGATTGGCGGTGTCATGATTTTTTTTTTTCAATTAAAATGTGTTCCTTCGGTGAAAATGTTTGAGAAACACAGCTAATTTCTAACCCCCAGTTACCAAGATGGAATAAAAAACTAATACATTTCTACTTTTTATTTTTGTTGGTATGTTACTTGCGATGCATTCCCTTGTATAGCCGCAACAGATTCAACCAAAACAAATCTAATAATTTATGCATGACTAACATGGCTCATTCCAGTACCTCATGAGTCCTATATCAATACATTCTCTGTATAGATAGATAATTAAGTTAGCATCCATGACGTGACTACTGCAAATCTGTAGATTTGATTCATTTCTGTGTTGCCAGGAGCTTGTCTTACCTTCACAAGCTTTGCCATCATCGGTAGGGATGAAGCCCATGTCACATTCACAACGGTATCCGCCAGGCATGTTCAGACAGTGGCCACTCTCGCAAAGGTTTCCGTTCTCTGCACACTCATCACTGTCTGCAATTGTAGGTCACGCAAGATCACTTAGTAATCGATCACAACCTGAGCAGGGCTTCTAGTTTGCATATTTGACCTGAGCAGTAAAAGCCGTCCCCAGAAAAGCCATCCTTGCATGCACAGCGATACGAGCCCATGGTGTTGAGACAATCGGCATTGTTGCTGCACATGTGGGTCCCATTGGAGCACTCATCCAAGTCTTTAGAAACAGGAAAACATGACATTAAACTTGTCTATAGCTAAAAATCCGTCAAAACAGTTGTAGCTTATGAAGTGTACTTGTGTTACCTGTGCATTTAATACCGTCGCCGATCCAGCCAGGAGCACAATTGCACTTGAAGCTACCTGCTGTGTTTGTGCATGTAGCATGCGTGTCACAATTGTGTGCCCCAATCTCACACTCATTGATATCTGCCAAAAGAAAGAAATATGCATTGATATTCATTTATAGTTGAAGGATTTGAGTCTGTGTTTCATTCTAAAGAATTTAAATCCATCGTAGAGTTTGAATCTTTTGGTTTGCAGACTTCCAAGCATTGGTGGGCCGTCAGAGCCCGCAAAGCCTTCTCTGCTTGCCTCAAAATATCTTAATCATGTGATGTTAATTATATTTTGTCCATCAATACTGTTTAAATCATTTCACGTTGTCTTTCAACTTCCTTTTATTGCTTTTTCACGGGTTGCGCCGCTTCCAAATGTGTGCTTTTATATTCAAGTATTTGACCAATCACATTTCAGACATTGCTTGTTGTCAGGGTCAGAAATCTACCCAGAAGACTTCACAATCAGTTTTGGCCTTCTAGCAGGCCTTGGGAAACTTCAGTGTTTTCACAAACTCTGATAGGCTAAGGGATGGAAATGCACCAAAGTGATCACCCCAATCTCAGTTAAACTTGAGGAAGACAAGCTGCTCAAGCAAATATATTGTTGTGTGGATTTAATTGTGTTTTAGTCAAGCCAAAATGTTTGAAGGAAGAAGATAAATGGATTTGGTCGCACATTAACAGTCGAAGCCATTTTCAAGACAGATTTTTCAAGAAAAGCTGGACATAGTTAAAAAAATTCGGACAACTCCAAAGTGAGCAATCCTTTTGCAAGCGGGAAAAGGTTTTGTCCACTCCATTCATCTCACAAACTATGTGCAGTAACCCTGGCTCGCGGGCTCCAAGGAACACTGATCTAGATGGTGTTTGGAGCAACACTAGATTTGTAAACTTGACTTGCTAATTCCTCTGGGACAGTTCCATTTATTTTCTGTCCCCATGGTGAAAAAGCAACCGTTGTATCCATGCTTCTGCAAGCCACATATGAGCACAACTTGTAAACACTCGGCGTGCAACAATGGAGAAAACAAGCACGGTGCTTTGTTGATTGTGGAGAGTGACATTAGTGAAATATTGTTTTATCTGCTGTCAAAAGGTAAATCTGTAAACTAAATAATGTCCCCCCTGCTTTGCCTTTTTCTCATGGGATTTCTAGCAAACAGCATGCGTACAGTGTTTTTTTTTGTTTGTTACTGGTCATGTAAACAGTTTATTTCTCCTAAAATCAGTAATATGATCTCAGTCAGACTATTGCCTACATGTAAACACATCCATTGATGATATACAACGTAGTGTTTTGCTCCATCCAACACAATGACACCAAGATTCTGCACCGGTTCTACAGGAACCACTTCAGCCAGCACTCACTTGTATTCAATTCAAACTAATAATGTACAGAATCATGTCATGTGACAAAGGTCACCAATATTCAAACAGGGTTTTCAAATGAGGGAAATGAAAAAGATGCACACAAAGCTTAGTTTGAAGTTTATAGGTCATCTTCTTATGTGGCAAGACTCATTGCATCCGGAGTGATTGAATGTGCTGGTATTTACAACCACACTATTTGGTTTGATACTCAATACAAGTGATCACCATACCAACTGTTTTTGAGGGTAGTAATGTAAAACAGAGAATTAGAGATGGTTGTTTACAGTCTCACCAGTGAAAGGTTGTTTTGTATTTTCACAGCATTTGATGATGTGGTTAATATGAGGACTAAGAGCTGATAAATCTACTTGGATCACGGAGGAATCTATTTTTTTTCCCCAAGCTTTGATGTTACGACATTAAACAGGCAGTCACTCTAATGCGCAAATATAAAACGCAAACAAGAAGTGTGTCAGCAGCAGACACAGCTGGTGTCAAGGATGGAGTTCAGTTTAAAAGGAAAAATGTTTGGGAGATGATGGGCAACAAAAGGAGAACAAAACAAATATACCGGCTGCTCTGTGCCAGCCTCATATTCAGCCTGAAAGTGAAAATATTTGTTCTTAGGATGTTCAAGCAACCCTTGCGGTAGAAAAGCAGTTCAGTATTACATCTTGATTTCCTCAAGTACCGCTTGGACTCCACCTGGCTTGTACCTTATACTCGGACATCTCCACCCAGCTAAACTTCAGCTTCTAAACATACATAAATGAAAGAAAGAAAGAAAGTAATGGAGCCTGCCCGTGTTTTTTAATGTTGTGGGATGCAACGGAAACATTTCCGTGTATAGAATGTCATCAACAGCTTGACCAGATGGCATTGGTCCTCATGCATGCACAACACTTCATCAAATGACAATTGGAGACTGGTTACTTAAGGGAACGATAAAGCTATCAAAGGAAGACCATCTCAGTTTATAAATATTATAGGCAATGCCGATTAAGAAGACAAAATTGAAGTCATGATCTGCATTGATTATTTTTAGTCATGCTTTGCTTTGCAGTAATCCTGATATTGAATTCCAAAAATGTTAAACAGAAAGGTCTTGAGTGGATTTGCAAGGGACCAGCAGAGCAAGCACATACACAGCAAATTTTAATAACAGATCAGACGGACTGTTTATTTGTGTCTGAAGGTAGACGTAATGTAAGAGTCTGACTGGTTTAGCAAGAAGAGGCCAGATGCCGGTCCAAGCTGTCAGCTAGTCCTCTCCAGCAGTTTTTTTTAAAGAACCTCTGTAAATAAGAATACACTCGAGCTCAACGAACAGCAAATTAAACTCTTTTGGGCCGGAAAATCGTTTAGATTTATGCGTTCTGTGGCCATATCAGGTGATAGGTGGTCACAGAGCTCCTCAAAATATCACGTAATCTTTAACTCACCCTAATGAAAGAGTAGCAACAATGTAAACAATGGTGCAATGTGATACTTTACATGTGTTTTAAAAAATCACTGCTAGTGTGCTACTGTTGTTGAAGTGTGAGCTCTCCCATAGAACTATGAGTCTTGCTAGATCTCTTGTCTTGGTTAGCAATACTTTACATGCTAATTAAAAGAAAGAAAAAAAATCAACCTGTGCAGCCTGTAGTTCCTTTGCGCACTGAGTATCCAAGTTCACAGTGACAGATGAAGGATCCCTTAGTGTTTTCACAGTTCCCGCTCAGACAGATGTTGGGGTTCAGTTCACACTCATCCACATCTTAAGAATAAACAAAACAACACAGTGAAATGATGGACTACCATGTGTTTTGTTTTAATTAGCAGCACAAGTGACAATTTTTCTGACCAAATCATTGCTTTGTTTTTTATTGGAGCCACAAATCGAAAGGTCACACATTCCTCCACACTACACTGCTGACTTTAATATAATCAACAACAATATTACTCACCGCTGGCTCACCCACTCTGTCATTAATACTATTCTCAAGACACATCATTAAATAACCTTTGAAATGATCATAGGTTCCACCCCACATAAACAATTAGGAGTTCTGATGCATAGTATTGTTTTGAGCATGAAACGATATCCATTACCCAGGCAGGTCTTCATGTCCTCAGATGACATGAAACCATCGTAGCAGAGACATTGGTAAGTCCCTGGCGTGTTGGTACACTGGCCTCCTTCACAAACGTCTGGGCTTTCTTCACACTCATCAATATCTGGGAAAAGAAAAACACTAATATTATTCATCAAGGATTAATTGGGTTAACCTTTACATTAGCAACAGCTTGTAAAGATATGTTTATGAGAAATAACATGAGAATTGCTTGTTTGGAAAAAAGAAAAAGCCTAATACAGGACAGAGTTATACTGCACATGAACTCCAATTTTCCATTTATTTTGATGTTAACAATGAGCAAAAAACATAAGCAGCTTTATTAAGCATTAGGCACATAAATTAAATTATGATGTGGTAAGATTACCTGTGCAACTTCTCAGATCAGGCATTAGAGCATATCCGCTATTGCAGCTACACTCGTAACTGCCTTCAGAGTTTGTGCAAAAGTTTTCACACCCTCCATTTTCAATGGTGCATTCGTCGATGTCTGAGTGAATAAAAAAAAAACATTGCTTACTGCTTACATGTAGTCCTAAATATAACATCATCTTGACATAATATTACGCACCCACACAGTCCAGCCTGTCAACAGTAGATTTGTAACCAGTGTCACAGACACACTGGTAACGCCCAATCATGTTGAAGCACCGGCCATGCCGGCACAGCTTATCGCTCAGCTCGCATTCATTGATATCTGGGGGAAAACAAATTACATCTTATTCTGATTGAAAAAAATCTTGACTGAAAAACATGTTAGATTGTCGTATTTTCCACACTGCATCGGATTTTCAGGCACTCCGTACTGAAAGGCGCATTAAAGTGAGACTACAATGAGAGCTACTGTGTTTATTTCTGTATAACGGTTGAGCTTTTTATACACTTATGGTACATATTAGTGCAATGATTGATCAGTTGATAAGTGTCGTGTCGCTGACCAAAATCGCATAAAATTGTATGGAGTGGGAATCAAACTCGAGTCGCGGCATTGAGAGTGCCGACACCTAGCCACTGGGCCACCGGTGATACAGATGACATATTAAGAGGTATTGGATTTTATTTCATTATCACACTTTTTTCACTCACAGTGCCAGAAACACTGATTTGTATTGAAATAAGGTCTAATGCCTTTTCAAGTGTCACTTGTATGATCTGATCTGAAATGATCTGCATTTTTTATATAGCGCTTTTCAAGTCATTGACTTCCCAAAGCGCTTTACAGTGTGCTTCACATTTACCAATAGCGGCCTTATATTGCAGCCATGTAAGACGCTAACCTGCTTATTGGGTGTATTAGGGGTTCAGTGTCTTACCCAAGGACACTTTGACATGTAACACGGACAAGCCGGGATTCGAACTGGGATCCCTTGATCCCAAGACGAGCGCTCAACCTTCTGAGCTACTGCCGCCCGTACCACTTGATGGACAAGTGGTAAAGTGTCAGTGTCCTCACGCCACGACCTGTTGCATATAATGTTTTACGCTTTTGTTCAGCGTTGTTTATCGATTGATTAATCACTGCACAAATATGACAATAGTTGCACAAATGCAGTGGTAAACCGTAAAACCGTGTGTTGTAACACACACCTATAAATAGTGTATGCAATTCAAATCTTATCCACCGTATTCTGTGTTAAATAAGGCGCACCGGGTTATCAAACGCACTTTCAAATTTCAGGCCAAATTTGGGTTTTTAAGTGCATCTTATAACTGGAAATTACAATACATCTTGTGCATTTTTCTGGTTCCTGACAGGTATTTGGTTCTAATGGATCTAATAGCATCTAATGATCTGACTCAGAAACTTGCAACCTATGCTGGGCCTTATAGAACTGATGGGACTCAAAAGAAAATAGGAGACAAAACTTGTCAGTCTTACTGTTAATTAATGACTATCCCTTTTTTATATTTCCAGAGTGGGAAACTCATTTGCCAAAGTGAAGGATAGAGGCTTTTGAGTTCTAGATGCTTCACAACCGCATCACTCACCAAGACAGGCCGAGCCATCAGGAGCGATCTCGTGTCCTTCGGGGCACACACACTGGAAGCTGCCTTCGTTGTTGACACACTCGCCTCCCAGACAAAGCAGAGGGTTACGTTCACACTCATCGATGTCTGGTGGGTGAAAAGAACAATCGGATTATATATTTCTTCTAAATCTGGATTTGGGGTCAAATGTGATCTAATTGACGAGGAATGACTTGAAATTGAGTTATTTTTCAAAGGCAGTGTAAAATTTGCATAAGTCTGGCCTCCTTTGCGAACTCCACCAGTTTCTTTTTTTGTTAGTGTTTTGGCAATCAAAGGTTAACAAAAGCACTGATACTCAGCGTTTATTGAGGGCTTTGTTCAAGAATTTTAATTAGGTTGGCCAAATGTTATTTGTAACAGAAATAGAGTGATAAATATTTTCTAGGATAGTAAGACTGGAAGCTGGACCTAATTTTGTTTTTATAGTGGGGTCTATCACCAAAATTATGCACTGAGAACTATTTAATTAAGGGCAATTATCTTCATGGTCCAATGAACAACTATTTGAGTGACAAGCCGTTAAGTTTACATATATCATGGAGGTTTATGTTACGATAACATCAGTCTTATTAATCCCTGTAGTAAGTTCCAGGTCTGATATGTTAGTAGAGCTTTGTGGTGGACTTACCGTTATAAAAACCCAGGCAAATGGAGGAGCTGCTGGTTTCCCAGAACCCCCAAAACAGCTCGTAAAATTCGATTTATAGACTAAAGTACACACACGTATATATATATATATATATATATATATATATATATATATATATAGAGAGAGAGAGATATATATATATATAGATATATATACATATATATCTATATATATATATATATATATATACATATATATATATATATCTATATATATATATATATACATATATATCTCTATATCTATCTATCTATCTATCTATCTATCTATCTATCTATCTATCTATCTATCTATCTATCTATCTATCTATCTATATATTATATATTACATATATATATATATAAAAAACTACACGAAATTAGTCAGAAAACACCCCATGCATTGTTGGGGTTGTCCATCGATTCGATGATGACCATCTTCTTTTATTTGTGAGTCTGCTGATGTTTGAACAGTCCGATCCTGGATTGTGGTCGGAGACTCAGGTAAAAGAGGATACCTGCGCAATGATGGTTTTTAAAGTGGCGTTAGGGGTGCGCTTTCCCCAACGCCACTATCTTGATTGTAAAGAAGATGGTTCCAGTGGCAAGGGAGACCCTAGACGGCATCTTTCTACAACTGCAGGCGGCTAACGGGATCCAGGTCTGTAGGAAACCGCCTCAAAGCGTGCCGCCACCAGCTTTTGGGATCACTCTTAGTCTGGACTCTACCCTTCGACCTGTTCGGCTTGGGTAACCCTAACAGGAGTACGAGACTCCCGCCGACATAGCTCTAGGGGTCATGGAGAGGCGCAAAGTGCCCCACCATGATAAGGTGGTGATCCGTCGGGACACCCCCTATGCATTATCAACGTGGTAAAGGACTATTTTAGCTGCAAATTTGTTCTTTTAATGCAATATCTACATTTATAGAGGCCCATTTTAAGCAACAAGCTGTTCTAATAGCACATTGTGTTTGCTAATTGTATTGGAAGGGAAACGGATGATTAGGAAAACTTTGTGCAATGATGTTAGCACAGCTCAAAATTGTTTAGCTGGTTAGAGAAGCTTTAAAACTGAGCTAGTCAAGTATCTTGAGCATTACATTTGTGGGTGTGGTTACACTTGAAGAATTAACAGAAAAAGAGAACTTTCATGTAACACTCGACAGTCAATTTTTGTTCTAAAAAATAGAATTGCCAAGATGTGTACAGTGCTTTTCCTTCAAAAAAGAAGGACATTTCTAAGCAATCCCAAACTTTTAAAAGGTTCTGTTTAGCTTCAAGGTACACTATTTCCTTCAGAGAACAGAATGAAAGGGCTCTAACCAGAGTAGAAAGTGGCAAAATGCCAAGTACATTTGAATCACTAATTTGAGAAATAGATGCCTTACACCAAAACGTAACAGCTTGGTTAAATAGTACCAGCAAAACAACAGTGTCAACAGCTATGAAAGGCGACGCAGAGATGCTGGCCTTCGTGGCAGATTGGCAAAATAAGGGATAATTTCAATTTCAATCCTCGTCCATTATATTATTCAAGTTTGCATCAAGAGAGATTTATCGCTCACCCATGCAGTTTTTCATCATCATGAATCCACTTTCATAGCCTTCAAAACATTCACATTCAAAGTCTCCTGGAGTGTTGACACAACGTCCCTGTCCACAAAGGTCAGGAGAGATGCGACACTCATCAATGTCTACGGGGAAGAACAACAGCAAGCACAACAAATCAACAATGTGGAGTTATTAAATTGTCGTCCAAAATACAAAAAGAAATCCAATGTTTATATAGCACAATATATAAAAATGTAATTTTGGAATACAACAAAAAGAATAAGCTAAATAAAATCAATTAACATCACCTTTTTAAATTTCATTGCTCAACACTTAAACATGTACAAAAAGATATGATCAAAAATAAACAAAGACAGAAAAATATCCAACTTAATCCTTGATATCATTCATTTGAACAAACTATTTCATGTATCATTATTATTTCACGCTCGTAAACATGAATTTGAACTCAAAATTATGCTCTAAAATTTTAACGCAAAAATGTAGCTAAGTGCCTGAAAAAGAAGCACCTGGGCTTTAAAAATATTTTTCTTTCCTTATTATTGGAAAACATATTCCTCCAGAGACACATTTTGGCACATTAAAGCAAATTTGTGTGAAATGATAAAAAAATAGGTCAGGTTTTCTCCAATAGGGTTTCATGATCCCTTGAGACTATGTGAATGTACTCCAGGGGTACATAAAATGTTAAACTACTTTAAAAAAGCATACATATTAAAAAGTAAAATCATAATTTTTGGAAAATTGCATATAAAATTAACCCTATAGCTTAAAACAGTTCTGGAAAATGAATTGAGAGTAGACCCATCCATATGTCAAAATTTGGGTCATTTTTCATTAAACTATTGGGTCGTCTGTATAAAATAACGAATTTTCACCTGCCCCCCAAAAAATTGGTTCATTTAACAAGTGGGTGAAAAACAAAAGAATGAATAGTCTTAAACCCAAATTATTGGGGTATTTTGCTTTAACCACTATAAAATATTGTGTCTTTATAAAAAAATCAAAATTTTACTCCTACCTCACGACTCCAAAAATTCATTTTGTTTCAAACATACCACCAAACTGGGTAATTTGCTCAAAACAACACCAAAAGTCAAATTGTTTCAAAGAGTGGATTGAGGTTTAGGTGTATTTGTAATTTTTCTTCACTTACTTTGTGTTTAACCAATACCACCAACAACTTTTAAAGAACAATGTGATAACTTTATTGTCTTACCAGTACAATTTCTCTCATCTGAATCCAAGGCATAACCATTATCACAACGACAACGGAAGCTTCCGATGGTGTTCCTGCACTTCCCATTTGAGCAAATTGCATGTATCATCCTGCATTCATTGATATCTGAAAAGGAGTCAAGAAAAAAGAGGGATGGGAAACATTATACGGTGTGGCTAATACCTTTACTGGTCGTACTAATCATACCTTTGAGGAACGGTCTTCCATTGATAAAGTCCCCACGATGGGAAAAGCCTGGTCCGCGAGGGCAAAGCTGAGCATATTCCGGGGAACCTTTCTCCGGACATTCATCGCACTCCGGGCCCCAGGCCACTCCCACTGAGCAACAACAAGCATCCACGCGGTGTTTTCCAGAGATGGCAGCACCGCATCGTTCATCCTCATGTGTTAAGTAGCAATGCTCTGTGCGCAAGTCTGGAATAAATTGGGAATTTGCACCCATTTTACAGGACATGTATAAGCTGTTAAAAATAAAGATAAAGAAAGGAAGTTGCAATATGTACCGATACATGTTCTGCCGCTGATATCCACAGTCATTCCAGGAGGGCATTGACAGAAAAAAGAACCATGTGTGTTGACACACTTGCCATTAATACAAACCCCTGGAAAAACTTGACACTCATCCACATCTGAGGGGAACATTAGTGGAATTCAGATCATATCCAGTCACACGGTCAAAGCAAAACTTACCTTCACACACATTTCCTCGAACTCTTGCAAGGCCCTTACTACAAACGGGATCTTTGAATGACAAAAAAAGCCAGTTGAGAGGATTTTCTTAACGGAGCAAGCTCTTCTAAAGTAAGTTTACCTTTTTCACATTTGACACAAGGGCTGTTCCAGGCCACGCCGAGTGTGGCACAGCAATGCGACTTGAGCGTGGCCCCGTTGATGTTGACTTCACAGACGTCGTTTACCATCTTCAGCCAACAGGTGCTTTTGGTTGTCTCTAAATAAGCCCAAAAAATTATCTTAAAATATAAATGTATATGTTGAAAAAATAATTGTGTGTGAGAGATTATGTCTTGAGGATATGGTTCTGTACAGGATTGCACAAACCTTTTAAATAGGAAACTGTATACAACAGCAACTAATTTCACTTATGTTTTAGGAATTCAAGCAGGCTTTTTTTTAGCTTTCGAGCAGGAACATGAAGTTTTTACATTAAAAATACTTCAATTTTCCTTTGACTTTGATAATTTACCCCAACCCCTACCCAAAAAAGCATGAGGGTACTCACCACTGGAAGTATGTTTTACTGTGTCTGCACTATTGTAATTTTGGAACTATGGTAAGAAAGCTTCATTTTTGTTTAGTTGTATACTTTGCGATCCCAAAACTACGTACTACAAGAATTTTTAATATCTGGCAAACAGAAAACTCAAAGGAGGGATGTGAAGTACTTCCGAAATCTGCTTTTATTTTCAGAGAGTGAACATTTCAATAAGTGGTAATCTTGCTAGGCATTGGTTGAAATTTATGCTGGTACAAGAAATAAATTGTGAAAAAAAGGAATATATACCAATGCACTCGAGTCCAGAGCTGTCCAGTGAACTGCCTGATGAACACAAGCATACAAATGACCCTTTGCTGTTTACACAGTCTGCATTTACACAGGGATTAGACAAGCATTCGTCCACATCTGCAAGAAATAAAATTAAGAAAATAATTAATCTTGTATTTACTCCAGATGTTGAGGTAGGCATTTTTACGAATAATGTGTCTCAGACCTTCGCAGACATCCTTTTCTGGGTTTAAGACAAATCCCTTAGGACACTGACAGGTGAAACTTCCTGGTGTGTTCCTGCATAAGCCATTATCACACAGCTGCCTGTTTATCAGACATTCGTCAATATCTGAAGGAAAACACGCAAATGAGGACTTTAACTGTGCAATATTTTGATGTGCTGTTTTGGTGAAAACCCAAAGCACCTACCGATACAGTTTTTGCCCGACAGATCGATCTCAAAGCCTTGGTTGCAGTTGCATTTGTATGTTCTCAGCATGTTCTCACACACGCCATTCTGGCACAAGTCTGGGTCGAGTGCACACTCGTTGATATCTGAAGGGGAGAAAAGCTGTTAAAAATCTATGTACATACAGTAGTTTTTTTGCATCACCCAAATAGACATAATGGGTGAAGAACAAAACTTTTGTTGTCCAAACCACTATAAATATACATGATGATTATGTAACCTACAGCTTATCTTTTCTGTAAGTGTTCTTCACCAACAAGGTTAAGAAAACAAAAGTAAAAGTTTGAAAAGTCTTTTTAAAACTTTCTTGGCCACGATTATCTCCATCAAGAGTCGTACAAATAAGAAAATACAACAATAACTGATTTTCAAAGTCTTTACGCAATAACAAAAAAATCACAGAAAGTTGAATACATACCTCTTCCATCTCCAGTTGTGCCAGGGCCACTTGGACATAAAGCCAGGAATTCAGCTGCAACATTACACGAAGTGTCGTCAGTAAAACCATAAAATGTACTCAAATCTAGGACACTTGATACCCTGTAATTATACATTTATATGCTTTGTCTGAACTGTATATAATGACGTTGTCTCAATGTGGTACACAGTTGGCCATTATATTTGAATTGCTGGGACCAGTTAAAATGACTAAAATGTGACATTTCTGAAACCAGTGTGTATAGGCAGGCCAAGCATTTGGGCTACCCAGAAGTGAATAGGTGTGTTTTCAATTAAGAGGTTGGGAGGTGACGCCATATGTGACTCGAATGTTCTTACCAGAGTTTTGTGGTGGGCATGGTTGGCAGGGTTCCCCGTAGGCGTACACAATACTGGCACAGCAGCACTCGGATTTAGTCACAGCTCCAAATAAAGGCCGAACACATTGACCTCGCTTGTAGCCGCCATAACATGAGCTGCGCATGTGTGTGTCTGTGTTATATGGACATACCAAGCAGATTGACGGTGTGAGCAACGAGGCAGAAGAATCTAGGAGGAAGCTCAAAACAGAAACGACTAGGCAAGAAGGAGTAAACAACAGAAATGGGAAAACATGCAGTTGTTCCCTCTTTATAACGTTTGGAGGTTTGAGAAATTCTGCTGTTCTGAAATCAACCCGAATAGAACTAACAACAACACATCCAAAACATACTTGCTGGGAAGCTGAAATTGATCTCTGCAAAGCATATGGAATTTGGTAAAACACAACATTTATCTGGCCTTATAGTTATCAACAGTGATTAAACCAATATGCTGCTTCAGATGATGATGATTATTATTGAATTAATATATTACCGTGCCGGATCTCTGAAAACGATCATTATCTAGGTTTCTGTAAATTCTTTCTGGTATCTGACCTTGAATTTTGGTTGCATGACGGGGCCCTTCAGTGTTAATCAGATATCTCGCTAATCTTAGAAAATATGACAGGAATTTGGCTTGATGAGGAAGTTAAAAGATTAATTTTGTCCACGAGGAACACAAGAACATCCCAGTACACACAGCGGAAAGGCTCCTTACCGACACAGACCCGTCCATCCAGGCCGACCGCCATCCCTGACATGCATTCACAGCGGAAAGATCCCTCTGTGTTGACGCAGTGGCCGTTCATACACATACCTGGAGTCTCACACTCATCAATGTCTGAAAGCACATCAATGAAAGTGGTTAGGCTTTTCTTTTATGGTTTCGATTTGAGCAACTTAAATAGAACTGTGCTCAACCACTTTCTCTTAACATGAACAATTCTGCTGGTAGCTGAATAAACTGCAACTGTGGGCATGTTCAAGAAAAGGAGAATGTTAAATCGACTTGTCTCTTCCAGCTGCAGCATTGTTTATGCTATTTTAACATAATTCAGCTTGGTTAAAGTTGTTGAGAAAAACTGTGACCCCGTTTCAATTCCATGAACTCTCATCGCTAAGGTCTTGAGCGTATCCCATTGAAGATCGTGACGAATGATAATGCTGCAAGCGTGCAGATGGTTTTCACTTTTATGGGAAAGACGACGACTTCAGGGACTCCTCTGACTCACGTTTTGGTAATGACCACATACGTCAGCACACTTCATACACACCCAATGACTTAACTAGGTCAGCATCTCTATAACAGAGGCCAAGTGGAACAACATAAATTCAACTCATCTTCAGTTGATTTGTTGGCAATTTTAAAATCTATTAGCGCTTTATGTTTTTGCACTTTCTGTTTGAAGGAATAGCAGTCCATCAAATGTTTATTTAAAATAAGCTGCCCCATACCACTGAAACATGGCAATAAATTGTCAACTTTCTCTTTAATGTTCCATTGCTTATCAATTAGGGCAAATTAGCACGCAAAGACACTTCACAGATTCTTGGTAAACTTGTCAAAGCAAAATGAGACTTAATTTAGATTGGTGATTGACAGCAAAATAGAATAAATGCAGTACATGCTAAGCTATGAATGAATAAATGAATGAATGAATGAATGAATGAATGCATGAATGAATGAATGCATGAATGAATGAATGAATGCATGAATGCACGAATGAATGAATGAATGAAACCTTTGCTTCGAACGTGAGAAAAACAAAAATGAAACAAAACAACAGGTCAAAAAAAAAAAACAATGGTAACGTTAGTAAGTCCGAAAAAAGAATAGGAAGAAGCACATGCTTATTAAATACTACCCCTTAAACTTTCTTGATAATTGTGTCTCACACCTAGATCTCCTGTGCTATGACTAAACATGCCAACAAAAAATAAAAAATATAATTCATAATAAAAGATAAACATATAGGCTACAATCCAGTATGGAGCAGTTTTAGACCAATAGCGTAGAGTTAGTTTGCACCGGCATTGGCTGTTCCAAGCAGCATTGGCTGGTGTTTAAATGTGCAGTGTCAACTACTATCAGAAATTAACTATTTGGTGGTTGTGTCCTGTCCCAACACTCGGCAAAAAATAGTAATAATAGTTCGCTATAATGTCAATGTACTGGTTAGAGATTTTATATTTATTTCTTGAAAAACAACAGATTCCTTACTGTGAATACTTGAAAGTGCTCTATATGGTTTGTGTTCTCAAAAGCATCTACCCCATCTCAATTGAATTTTATGACAACTTCCTTCCCCTGTAAATGAGCACGTTCATGAAGGGTTGGCTGCTCTGGAAAGTCAGAGCAGGCTGGCCTCAATAAGCAACATGTCCAGCTGGGATGCAGCCAGGATGCTCATAGATTTTTACAAGGCTTTTTAGGGGATTTTTTTTACCCTTAAGACATTCATAATAGAAATACTCACATACCGAGCATGTGGCCACCCTCCAAGTTTGCTGAAATATAGCCAACTTGTCCAATGACACACTGGCCTACTCTAAATAATGTACAAATGTGAGGCAGGTGAGGCTGTGAACTTTAACGCTTGGTAAATATAACCCTTTACGATATTTTTAATTTTATATTTCCATGATGACAGGTGAGGCTGTCCGCGCGTCACTGAGGTACAAAGTTGGTATCATTGAGCATAAAAGAAAGTGACAAACTCACCAACACACATGCGGCCACTGGAATCAAGTAAGTAGCCAGGTTTGCAGATGCATTTGAAGCTGCCATCCTCATTGATGCACAGTCCATTTAGACACATGTTTCGGATAAGGCACTCATCTTGATCTGAGAATCAAAAACAAGTATATAGATGATGTCACACAAACAAGGAAATCCCATGTATTTAAAAATATTTTCTCATAAAAACAATCAATAGACATTCTACCCCTAAGTAGAGACTGGGCTTGTCATTATTGTAACTTTTAATGTCGTAGCAGACGGACCTTGACAGTTTTTGCCATCAGTTGAGATTTCAAAGCCCGCGTTGCAGACACAGTGGAAGCTGCCCTCTGTGTTCACACAGCGACCGTTGTTGCAGATACGACCATTGGCGACACATTCATCCAGGTCTGAAAAAAAGAGTTGCTCTTATATGTGTTTGGGTGAAATAAAAACTATGGCTTCAGATACAATCTTAGCAATGTATTAGGACAGTTATTAGTCAGCAATTCAAAATATAGTAAACAATAAAGAAATGTATTAATTAATTAATCAATAAAACATGTATCAAATAAAATATAATTTGGTAGTATTCATTACAGCGCACGGCGGCGCAGTGGTTAGTGCGTGTGCGGCATAGTTCTAAGGTCTTAGGAACCTCCTGTGTGGGTTCAAATCCAGCTACCTGACTTCCTGTGCGGAGTTTGTATGTTCTCCCCGTGCTTGCGTGGGTTTCCTCCGGGCACTCCGGTTTCCTCCCACATTCCAAAAACATGCATTTCAGGTTAATTGGCCGGTCCAAAATGTCCCTAGATGTGAATGAGCGAGCGAGTTGTCTGTCCCTGTGTGCCCTGCGATTGGCTGGCAACCAGTACAGGGTGTCCCCTGCCCACTGCCCGATGATTGCTGGGATGGGCTCCAGCACCCCCGCGACCCTACTGAGGATAAGCGGTGCAGCTAATGAGATAAGATGAAATGAGTATTCTATTACATACGTGGTGTGTCATTTTGGGTGTGCTGCATAAGAGTATTTTAGTTGCGTGTGAATAAGAGGATTCCTGTAAATATTCACAAGTTTTCCAGTTGTGTATGAGTGAAAAACAATGAATTTAAATGGTGTTTGAGCAAATTAAGTCAGAAACACATGTAAGATACATTTAGTTGTGGGTTTAAGGGTGTCCCAGGTGTTTGTGAGGGAGTAGTGTAACAGTAGTGTACATTACAATGTTTCAGTGCCCATGTGTGTTTCAGTAATAAATACAGTAGGTGCTTCAGTAATACCTATTAAATGTAAGTAAAGAATAAACAACATATGAGATTTTTGCAATTGTGTGGGTGAATATTTTTCAGTTCATAGTAGAGGGTGTGTGTCAGTGTTTTAGCAATGTGCGATAGTGTTTAATTGGTTCTACGAATAAAAAACAAAAACATTCCAGTAGCATATGTGAACGACTTTCAGTTTAAAGTGCGAGAGAAGTTCAATTTTGTGTGTGAGAGAGAATACTGTATCTGTAATCCATACTACGTGTGTCAGTCACCTCTGCACTCTGTCTTGGTTGCTGTCGACTGGAATCCCACAGGACATCGGCACATGTAAGACCCAGGGGTGTTCACACACTCGCCGTGTACACAAGGACTTCTCTCACATTCATCCTCATCTGCAGAATAAACATCAATAAATATTCTCCCATTCTATGTTATTTCCATTTAAATAACCGGAACATATTTTAAAACCTGACGTGACTTACCAATACATACATTCCTCCTGTCTAAGGTGAAACCCATGTTGCACTCACAGCGATAATTCACGCCCGGCAGGGGAATACATCGGCCATTTGGACAAATGTTGCGATAGGCCTGGCAAATGTTGGTTATATTCTGGGTTTGAATGATGACTGGACCTGACCGAATAAGCATGACCGTAATGTAAACTGGTTATTCCTTAACAATGTTGCATTTGAGTACTGTGTACCTGGAGGTGGCTGAAGTGGAAGCTGTCCTGGAAATTCACCTTGACCTGGGGATCGATCCGGGTATCTACCCGGTGTTTGACCTGGCCCTGTATCTGGGCCCAGACCAGGACCAGGACGTCCTGGGAAGTGCGGATAGACACCCGGAAAGTCAGGGCTTCCAGGTCCACGCCCGGGTATGGTCCCGCCACCATTAATATCAGGTAACTGGACGCACAGTTTCTGGTATTCTTCTAAAGTGAGATAAAACTAAATGTCTTTATATCCATACACACAATTAGGAGACATTTTTGTGGTATTCCAACCTGATCCGCGAATCGGGCACATTTCTGGAGTTGAGCCATCAGACCAGCATCGCCCGTTATCGCAGCAGCACTGCATTTTGGTCAGCAGCTGTGAATTTTGGTTGGCACAGCGCCCATTCAGCAGGCTAGCAAAACAGAAACCGCCACGAGCATCTGTGGGGAACCACATGGCAAGAAATCAATGGTAGCAATGGGAAATACCATGTGTAGTCAGCAGGGTGAGGAAATAGGCATATTGAACAATATTTAAAAATATTTTCACATTTTTCATCATTCAAGAGATGAGGTCCACTGTCAACAGTTCCTGGCACCGGAGATTCGCTATGACTAACACTAAGGTTCTAGTTAACACAAATATATCATATTTCCTTTCACCACAAGACCCAGTGGAGTCTTTATATAGAAAACTTTGATTCACAAACAAAAGATTGATCCTCCAGGTAAAAATAGCAAACCAAAATTGTCGTCGTAACTAAAGAGAACTTTTCAAACAACTCAACATTCAACCATGCGGGAGTTAATGCTTGCATACTTGTATGTGAATGATTGAAGTTTTTCGAACCACTCTGACCCAAATTCCTTAAGGGTGTAGGACAAAGTCTATGCCGTTTGCACAAAGTTAAATACAACTGAATTATAAATTAACCCACGTTGGCATGGTTGATAATTTCACACATTGTAATACTTTTATAGTTATTTAAATGCATGTAATTCAGTGATTCTTTCATGAAGTACTATGGCCACGTACCACTCGTCCCAATGGTACTAGATTTGCATCGACAAAGCATCATTTAAATTCCACTGAAGGACAATTTAACCTTTAATGACAATTAAATGCAAAACCCTGGAGAAATTGCAAGTGAACAGAGAGGATAAAATCCCAACTTAATTCATACTTAAAAGCTAAAAACTTTGAGGCAGCTCAAGAAAATCAATTTGAACGTCCTGAATATGTAAACTACTGCATACAATTTATTTCATGTTTCCCTACTGTAAAATATGGACATGTACAAAATATTTAAACACTGTATAAAGAAAAAAAAACATGGTCACCTTTTGCAGCCATAAAAGCAATAAAAAAGATTTTAGTCATCTGGAAGACTTTATTCAAAATGCACTAGGGCACTTCTGAGCCAGCGCAGCAAAGGGCATTCCCCCAAACTTTCCCAACAGCGTTGAAGACACCAAATTGCATACACGCTTTGGTTAGATAAAAAAAAGAAAGAGAGATTGATTTAATGCGGAATAATTAATTGATTAGTGGGTGTGCCTCAAAACCGTCAAGGCAGCTCATTGTTGAGGAATAAGAGAAACAAACTGTTGACCTAAATTCAACCAGCTGGAAGCTTGAACCAACTTTCTTGCGCAAGCAGAGAAAAAAGAACGATTTATTGGAGAGAAAAAAGATTCCCGCAGGCTGTTTTTCTCATATTTCTGGTTTTGTCAAAAAACACGATGGTACACTAAGTTCAAGACAGCAAGGCCTGGCAAATGGACTTACCCAGGCACCTTGAACCATCCACAGAGACGTGGTACCCTTGTGGACACTTGCAAAAGTAGCTCCCAGCCGTGTTTGAGCATTCGCCGATGCCACAAACACCGGGAATGTTGGAACACTCATCAAGATCTGAGGAGAGGAGTTTTTGTCATTTTTTTTCCCCTGAAAACTGTGTATTCATTACAACAATAGACTGGAATGTAACCACAAACATTGATGAAAGGATTTGTGTGAAAACATATTTGTGACAGAGTAACCTAAGAATATACAATAATCCCAATATGTTACTCTTCTTGGCAATGCACATCACCAACCACATTATATTGAACAAAACGGCTATTCAACATATTTTTAACTACCCAGGCCTTTACAACAATAATTTTCAGCCATAAAATCATGCACACTGTATTTTATCATTCGTATGTATACCACAAAACTACTCAATATGCTTCCCTCGATTCCCATCTGTAGTTAAAGTTGGTCTGGAATTTGTCATACTTATGTTTTAATGATCCCCAATTTTTCACCGTCACACTACTGTTTTAGTTGAGTAGCGTGAGAGTAACCAAGGGTTCTGCTGCTGTGGTTGTGCATTACACAAACGATTCAACACTCATACCAGGAGTAAAATGCCTTTCAAACTACATGTGCTTGTAATATTCAGCTGGTTCAACTTTACCGATCAGAAAAAAACATTGTAAGTCTACAGGGATACAATAACCTGTTTGAATAAAAGAACTGCCAGAGAAGATGCTTTTAGGGGTTTAAAGTTTGTCAAAAAAACAAACACACGTGTGGTCCCTTCTCAAAAAGCAATAATTAGTTGACCATGCCTGCTTAACCTCAATCACAGCTTCACAAATACTATGCTTTTGCACCGTTTAATTAAACTGAAGTCACTTACAGTGGACCCAGTCATTGGATTTAAGAGATTGAGCCTTACCATCACATTTCTGCGAGATCTCATTGAATTTGTGCCCGGCAGGACATTTACATTCAAAAGATCCTACTGTGTTGATACAGTTTCCTCCTTGACAGATACCAGGGATTGCCTGGCACTCATCCACATCTGCAAAAAAAACAACATACTGTATTAGTGATTACTGCAAATAATTCACACATAAAAATCTATGAATATTCCTTTCGGCTGATAGGAAAATAGGAGAGGGTCAGTTTCAAAACGCTAACTTTGGTTTATTCAGCAAAATACAGAAACTTGAGCATGACAAAGGAAATGAAAAAAGGAGCTCATGTTTCCTACGTTTCCGAATGGCAAAACACTCAAACTGAAGCCAAGTAGGTTAGACACATATACTCTGCCTCTTTGTTAGCTTGCACAGTTTACTTCTGACCAACTTTTACAAAAGAAGGTATATGGAAGCAGATATTTTAAAGAAACACTCCAATAATGCAGATTACAACGATAAAAACCCTAAAATGCTTGAAACCTTTACGCTAAATAAAGTCAACTATACTCGATGCATTGTTTGTAAGGAATAACAAATTACATTTTTATACAGAGAAAGGAAGTAGAAATGTAAGGCGGTACTACTAATAAACTAAACTGATAAACTGAGACAATAGTTCAGTTTGTGGATTGGAACTTTATCAATACATCCTGACAGCTGTTGCCAATATTTTGGTAACCATGCTATGAAATATGCCTAAAATAAAACACATCATGGAATGATGCAGTAGAAGAGAAAGAGTTGAAATACAAATACATGCTTTTTAGATTCTCATTAAGGAAATTCTTTTTCTGTTTTTTTCCTCCTATGCTAATTTAAAATATCGACAAAAAGTGTGTAACTGTTCTTATTTTACAAATGTAACCAGGGGCTTTATGGTGAAACCACCCAGAATTTGCCACTTGAGCATATTCTAAGTTGTGTCCTGGCTCATGCACTCATCCCCTGTGGAGGTGTGATGTTGTTGGGTCTGGAGAAGGCAGCCGGGCCAAAGGATGCCTTTCCAGAAATGAGCTCTCCCACATGGCACCACCACTGACCCGTGTTACTGACTCTGACAGTTTCATCACAGCGGGGGACCCAGGGCATTCCATACATATGTGGGAGGCATTGCCACCTACTCCAATTTAAACCAATTAGAACTAATCCTCTGGAGAGGGGATGGTGGGAAGAGATGAAGGGTGACAGGAGAAAAGGGTTCAGACAGACGAGAAGGGTAATAATATCCTGGAAAACCTTTGGGAAAGCGTGAAACTCAACTTTTCTCCAGGTGACGGAACAAAGCACCATCACAGGATGAGAGCACAGACTTTACCTTGGCATGCTCCTGTGCGGTGGTTTGGGATGAAGCCTCTTCGGCATGGGTGAGGCTGAGCTGGGCACATTTCACACGGGTGACCCCATGCCCGGCCCACTGTGGCACAGCACAAAGTCTTTGTGCACACGATACCAGTAAGCTGGCCTTGACACATCTGTTTGTGTACTGAGGCGAAGCATGGACCAGTCCGATAGTCTGTAAAGAAAGAAAAGACAAAAGTGATTGCAATTTGTGTACCATGGTTGAAAACCATAATGCTACGGGAATGGCATAGTTAGGACTTCTGTAAAGATAACTACAATGCAGATCTAAAAGACTGTTATAGCATTACCAAATTATTTGCTTCCATTTTCGGTCAAGATCTGCACCAGGGTTGCAAAGTGATACTACTCACGGAAGTTTGGCAGAAATGTTTGTCACAATATCAACAAATCAATACCATTACTGAAACAATCCCAAAGTAAAATTTTAAAAAACTTTTAAAAATCTTGTAAACCCAGAAAATGGGAAAAGCGTGAAAGGGGTGACTTGACCCTTCAAGAAGATTTGTATGAAAAGTCCTAAAGGTCCAGAAAATGTTTGATAGTAGAGCACTGGTTGCATGTATTTAGTATCAATAGCAACTAAAAGGAAACATTTCAGAATTGTTAGGAAAAAAATGTTTTCTTCCTGCTGTAGCGTGAAAAAAATTGGTTTTGACATCAAAACATTCACAAAACAAAAAGCTCATTAAATTTAATAAATTCAGGTTTTATTTAGACTTTAAAAAACTGACCGCATATCCCAAGGGCTGCAAACTGACTGAGTCTATGAAACTCACTAGGTAATATCCATTACACTAAAACTAAGGAAGCTATCTTTCATTAAAATAATCATTCTTTATTTCTTGGCCCTTTGAGGTGCTTCGAATTAATTCTATCCAACTATCTATTATCTGCACCGCTTATCCTAGTAGGGCGCAGGGGTTCTGGAGCCCAACCCAGCTACCTTCGGGCAGTGGGCAAGGGACACCCTGAACTGGTTGCCAGCCAGTCACAGTGCACACAGAGACAGACAACTCACCCGCTAATTCACACCTAGGGACAATTTGCACCAGCCAATTAGCCTGACATGCATGTTTTTGGAATGTGGGAGGAAACAGGAGTGCCCGGAGGGAACCCACACAAGCACGGGGAGAACATGCAAACTCCACACAGGGAGGTTCGATCTCATGACCTCAGAACTGTGCTGCACACGTGCTAACCACTGTGCTGCCATGCTGCCCTGCTTAATTCTAATAATCGCAAAATGTGCGTTCAATTATACACATACACCCCTATTTCCTCCCCAAAACTTCCTTTAGATTGACATCTATAATTTGATCTTATTTGTGAAATGGCTACTTACTGTAGATGTCAAATGACAGATAGGAACAGAGAGTCCGAAATGAAAACTTTATAGATGGGTTTGGGAAAGACATCGACCGTCTCCCTCTATTGAAATGTAGCTGGACATTTTACAGTAGTCAACAGACACTAAAGAGAGGAAAGATGGAGAAAAGGTCTAACAGCTCGTTTTTTTAAAACAAACGTGACATTGTGCGTTCCCCATGTGGACATTGGCCCGGCCCAGACACGTCACGTGTGCTACAGCCTCCACGGTGTCTCTGCCTTTGGCAGCAACTCTGTGTGAACCAGAACTAGGTCATCTCCTTCTCCATTTCTTCGTCCCGCCCTTAAACTGAGTCTCCACTGCAGAGGTATGTTTGCCATTGTTTAACTACTGCCTCCTCCCAACCACCAGAGAAAAGTAGCTACACTGTACATGTCCCAGTAATGTATGCATTGTTTGAATGTGATGAATCATGTATACACATCAACAACAACAAAACTATCTGTTTGGTACATTAACTAAGGCAGTTTAAAATTTGTTATAAAGTATTACTGTCAAAATATAAAACATTTACCCTTATTTGAAGCATTAAGCTTTAAAACTGCTTCAAATAAAGAGTTAAAGCTTTACCTCTGAGGTTAAAGCTTTCAAGCTTTTGACCTTTTGCACTAGTTCTATCTCTTCTTGGTTACTGTTTGTGAACAAACGGTCATTATCTAATGATGTATTATCATCTCTTGTAAGAGTTGTGTCACGAGAGAGCTGGTGCCTCACAAAATAAATTGTTTCAGGGAGACACATTGCATGAAAAACTGTCGAAAATATATTTAAACCGAAGACATAGACTCCAGTTGACCCTTACCAAGGTAAGAAAAAAACAGCCGCGTAATATGGTGAGATATGTGTTGAACTTAAAAAAAAAAACTTTCAGCATTTAAGGCTGCAAGAACTCAACATTAAGTAGCACACAAGAGGCTGTAAAATAAAATACTCTGTGGAATAAAAGCAACAGATCAGGGACAGCACACGATTACAAATTGCATTCCCACCCATTTAGACTATTTGCAGTTCTGTCTTCCTCATTGGAGAAAAAGTTGTCCAACTTTCAAGAGGAGGAGTGAGATAAGCAATGCACAGTTAGAGTAGGCCTCATAATAAGCCTTTACAACCTAAACTTGACAACTTGGTTAAAAGTTAATAACGCCCCCTGTCAACTGGCCTGAGGGTCAATTCAGTTTTGAAGATAGATTTGAAAGTTTGCGGAGCTTAAATTGTTTTCAGAGCAGTGAAACAAACAGAAAATGTTGCCATCATATGTCTGGTCAATCCATTGTGGTGTTAAGGACGCACAAAGAAATTAAGTTAATCAAATTTGTCTGACATTGACGTCAAACAAAAAACAAACAATTTCAAAGTTTCCAGCATTTTAATATTCAGAAATTACACAACTTCAGAAATAAATGGCTTTTATTTTTAAACTGCACATATTGAGCGAGAGTCAAGCAATAGGAAGTGAGTGAACGCTGTTACTAGGCTACAAAACTGATGTAACAGTGCACAAAAATTCATTTTTGACAATGCACTTCTAAGTAACATGTGAATTACAATGAATTTCTCTGACTGTATTTCTCTGTGGTAATTGTGAATTCACATTGACATTTTGACAGTGAATTTTAAAGTCACATTGTTTGAGAGCTGATGGAGGGAGACTTTGAGCAAGACAAGAAAGTGTGATCATTTCAACCCAATTTCAGCTGACATCACCATTCTGTTACTAATATCCAATGGCGTGCATGGTCTTGCCATTACTAATCTTTCTAATCATGCCCTATTTTCCCACTCAGCACATCGCCTCAAAAATACTATTCTACTTGTGACACCAAGAGCCAAGAAGAAATCCAAAGGCTCTAGAGCTTTCTCTATTTGGGCTGAGTGCTGTGGAATGCCCTGTTCTCTGAGACAAGATCTGCAGGTTATGAATAGGTTATGACTTATGCTGATTTCATACTTTTGGTTTCCTGTCCGCTCCTGCTAATTGACATGTCGTCTGGGAGAAGGACAAACCAGGATTAGTCAATGGACCTGAGGCATGTCATCACTGCATTGACCGGTTTACTAAAATGGGAAGCTGCGTAGTTGCTTTGACTTCTTGCACGATTTCAGTTATTGTTGATGTTTGTTGTTGATGTTGAATATTTTTTGTCTATTGGTGCTTAAGAGACAACCATTGCAGCCCTGTCATGATGAGGGGGTGTTACCTCAATTGTGGCCCTTTGTCAAGGTTTGTGATTTTTCTTGTGTTGGGTTTTATTTTAGTTTGTTTTTGCCCGCATACAGGTTTCAGATCAGGTAATGTTGTACTTGTGGCTTGAGCATCCCCTTAAGACTCTGTGACTTAAATTGATTTTCATCTTACCATTTTACTTTTGTTTGAAAAGCATGAACTATTGGAAAATGCAAAATAAGAAGTTAGACAATAGTTACACTAGGTATGTGTATAGTTTTAAAAGATCCAGATTAAGTAGCCGTCTGTATTGTTGTTGGCTACTTCTGCGGAAGGACACTATTGTTTGTGTAGTCCCATAAAAAATCATAAACCTGTTTTTATACAATACTTAAATTGGTTAAGAAAAACATGGAATCATTTGGTTACTCAACCATAGCACATTTCCTTTTTATGCAAGTATTATCCCCGATTGAAGTTGCTCTCATTTCTTTTATAAAACCTACAGCACTTACAGTACGAGCTACTTCAATCAATTATGATATTACTTTACATCATTTACTTCATATAACTGATGATTGAATTTCAACATACTGAAATGAGAATAATGCAACATCTTAATATTTGTTCTTTTCTACAAATGAGACAGCACAAGAGTGAGGATGTGAGTTGAAATGTAAGTGTTGAGTTCAGATATACAGGGTGAGGCTGAAAATTGGAGGAGGGAAGTGGGGCTGTCATTTCATCTATCCTCTCACCATGAAGTGTGTGCAGCTGGGCAGGGGGAATCCACCCAAGGCCTGTTTAGCTAGGAAAACTTGCAAGTTTTCGCGCACATATGGATGCAAACATACACACAGTCAGAGTCCTGGCCTTCTCATCTATAGTCCAGCCAACTATGATCTCAAAACACACCCAAACTCACAAGAATTGCTCTACTTTTGGAAAATCTTTCCCAAACTTTTTGAAAAATTGCTCCTAAACTCTCAAAACAGTTTAAGTAAACATGACATGCTAACATACCTGTCAACCTCAGCCAATTGCTCTCCTATTAACAAACGCAATGGCCCTTATTAAGTGAGAATAAATATAACGTGGCATATATTCGTGTAAACAAGTTTAATTTATTTACCAAATAAACAACACAAACATTTTTAGCACCTTCTTTCCTTCCTGTCCGTCCCTTTCTTTCTTTCTTTCTTTCTTTCTTTCTTTCTTTCTTTCTTTCTTTCTTTCTTTCTTTCTTTCTTTCTTTCTTTCTTTCTTTCTTTCTTTCTTTCTTTCTTTCTTTCTTTCTTTCTTTCTTTCTTTCTTTCTTTCTTTCTTTCCCCACTTTAAGTACATTTGGTGGTGCTTAATATACTTAGCAGCGCAGGGTTCATTCATTAGCAATCTATGACAACCTTGTTGTTTTCTACCAATTTGGATTAGATCCAAACTGAGTGAAATGAGATCGGCCTTTTTTAAAATGTTTCCGCCGTACAAAAAATGTTATATGCCGTACACAATTCGAAATGATAAAAAAAACAACTATAAAAACACGGAAAACGTAAAAATTGACAGGTACCGGTAACTGTATGTGCTACATGTCAGAGCTTTTAATAAATGTGTACATATTAAGAACACAATAAAATGATCAGCCTCCTCAAGGATGTGTGCACTGTATTGTATGCACAACAACAACCTTGCCAAGCAGGAAGTGGGTCCAAAAATGTCTTTGGATTATTTCCAAACACCACAAAAACCTTTGAAAAGACTTCTGCACTCATTCTTTGTCAATGTCAACTACTCCTACACTTTGTTGGCAGGGTTCCTAATATTTTGGAGAGCTCATTTACAATAGCTAAGTGAGCATAGCCTAGAGAATGTAGTTAATATGTTATTACTGGCCCCAACCCTTGTTCGGATAAGCGTTTAAGGAAATGGATGGATGCCGTTTCTGTATTTTTTTGGAATGTCAGTCTGTGTTTCATATATACAAGCTGTACTGGTGAAAAAACAAAACTATAAAGAATACAAATAAATACCAACCTAAAGTTACTCCCTTAATTCATTTTTATCTTTTAGAATGTGCAGCATTTTCTGGAACACGCGCAAACTTTTTGTCACACACCAAGAAAAAGTCCCTTTTATCAATCAGAGGGCCTGCCAGCCCTAAAAAATATGCCAAAATTTGCAGCGAACATTTTCTATAACAGGATTTCTGCAACTTAAGGCAAGCTAAATTTAAGACTTTTTTAAAGGCCGTTTGACATGAAATCTAAGACCAAGCCGACAAAAAAACTCACAATTGAAACAAAACAAAAAAAAACACGAATATTCTTTGCACACAATACATCATGCCTTGTACACATTAGCTGGCACAGCTTTGGCCATGGTGCATCTGTAGCTGAAAGTGTCTGATGTCTGCTGTGGATAAAAGCATTGGCCTATTCAAAATTACCATCAATGGTAGACAATTTGAGCAGCCTTCTGTTACAGTTAATTTGAGATTTGATGTCAGCCTTGATGAACCATATTAGCATATTAGAAATACTGTGAAGGCAATGCGCTCTCTAGACCAGACTGCACTATTTAAGATGGTAAACGCTATAGATGAGATTTGCACGAGATTAATTTGATCTCCGAGCTATATGTACTCAAGAAAAGAGCAATATATGGCTCGCTAGCCATAGGTTCCCGATCCCTGTTATAAAACAACAACAAAAATCCAAGTATAAGTCAAATAGCTTAACAATAAACAAAAATACTTAATAAGTATGCTATACACCTGCAAATATGTAAGATACTTTTTTAGAAAAAAGCAAAGAAAAGAAGAAATATCAGAAGAGAATGCAAACACTTGTCTAATCGAAAGGACCTTGAGCATTTTCAGTGTTTTTATCCTTTGGCAAACGATTACCTTTTTTGTTTTACTTGCAATAAAAGGAGAAGAGCTCCAATTTTGTGATACTTTTATATTGTAATGACAACAAAGGCCATTCATTCATTTATTAATTCATGCATCAAAATACGTTCTTGAGTCCGCCTCTGTCGGAGCAAAGTGCCCCAACAAGTTCAGCACCGGACCTAAAAGACATTGCACAATAAAATATGTCTCGAGTCACCCTCTGCTGGATTAAAGTGGTATGACAAGCATGTGCTCTCACCATGACAACAAATTTAATGCACTCTTATTTGCATTAATTTAACGTGCTGAGTGGTGCACAAATTGCACGACAAAACAAATCGATGATTGAATTTGTTGCAGACGCTTTTAAAAATCAATTTGATTAATTTTTATCGGCTCAATGTTGAAGCCCTAAACCTGTCCGAATTTCGACATTTGCAAACTTTGGCTGTCCTCACTCTGGTTGAAAACATTGTATTGCTTCATGATGGTGAGTTGCAAAACTTTTTAGAGTTGAGAATGAGAAAGTGAATATTAGTAATGACAGAATTGTTGGGCTCATCACAAAGTGTACCCACCAATATTGTGTCTGATCAGTCTATGTGTTTTTTGTTTTTTTAACTGTCCCATTAGTTCTTTCCAACAAAACAAACAAAGATCAACACAAGACATACAAAAATGAACTTATCTTTCTATGGTGGTTTGCACTTCACCCGAACAGATATAATCAAACCAGTGAGGCATCCAAAGACTGTGCGTGCTCATGTGATGCCACTTTTAAGCTAAAACTGTCACTGCCAGTCTAAGTTAACACAATACTTAGGAATGTTTGATTCCACCAATTGAGTGCATGCGATCATCAGCCATGCGGCCAAGAACAAATTCCAGTTGAAATCACATTTGTGAGCAACAAAGAAAATATTGAAGAACCAGTCTGCATTTTTGGGTGACTGAGTCTTGCTTTCTGCTGTGGCCAGATGGTAAGGTTCCTGTTAGAGGAGAAACTTGTCTCCCGTCCCAAGCTGACTCCAACGTATGGTCAAGTCATGTGTGAGTGGCTGTGCACTCACTAACATAATACAATCTAGATTTAATGGGACCCAGCTCTGTTCCAAGAATGCAAATTGTGTGAGGCTAAATGTGTTCATGCTTGACTGTCCACCAGTACTTCATTGATTCAGTTGTTAAGGAAATGCCTTTGAAAGTGACTTAAATGAAGCCAAAACACTAATAGATCTATTGCCTGTCAAGAAGAAAACATGAACTCATTTGAAGTGTGATTATGGATAAGTCACAAAATGACTATTGTGTCTTTAAAATATTACAAAATGTCAGCACAATCCTTTGACTATCTCAAACTCACCGATGAGTTATTTCGCTAAATGAAGCAACTAAACACATATTGTTCAGTAACCAGCATGCAGGCAAAAATCTTTATGACGTATTTAGTACGGGTGGTTGATATTGAAAATGTTGGGATTGATCCAATCTAAGTAAATACAGGGTAGTATTGATCGCTATTGATTCAATACTGATACTTTCTGCATAAAATTGTCATGGTTATTGAATAATGGAACCCTTCCCCCTTAAGTTAGTATATGTTTTCAATATACACAGCGTAAATATTTCAGCACCAAAAATGTTTCATTTTTATTAAATAACTGTATTGCAAACTTTAAAAATATTTAAAAGATATTAATAGAAATATTTGTATCACAACTGTTTCTGAACAAAAGCCAAAAGAGTCAGACCACTAAAGCGGCAATGTAACGAAAATACAAATATCGACAAGACAACTTAAGTACCGCCTTTTAAACAATGTTTAGAAATTAAGTCAGCGGTATAAATAAAGTATCAACTGTCTCTAACTGGCTTTGTTGCCATAGTGACAACCGATTTGCAGCTTGTTGCTCTCTGCAGGGTGAGCTTTTTCCATGTGTTTATTTCAATTTTTGGTGTTGCCACAGTAGTAGATCAATTCAACACACAAATGACACATAGCATTGTATTTTTCTGCAGTTGGAAATCAAAGGTCCGCACTGCGCTGGACTTCCAATCTGTTTCCGTCATTTTTGGGGAAAGGTGCTGAAACTCAAGCATGAAGTGGCAGAGGGCACTGGGTGAGAGAGAAGGGCTGAACTCTCTACACAGAGAAGCGGTGTTTAGAGGAAATTAATGGAGGAGCAAAGTATCAATCCCAGGACATATTCTCAATCCCAGGACAATAGTATCAATTCGATCCAAGTACTTGCTTAGCAGTGATTGTATCGATATTTGGATTGATCTGCCACCCAGTATTTTGTACCAACTCAAAGTTATCAAAATTGTAATCGATTCCACAAAAATAGTAGAAATCGTCTTGATTCTTACATTAGGTTTCCAGATTGTCAAAGCCCAGTGTGAAATACTTGCTTAACTTGCTTAACCTTTGAATGGGCCAGCGGGCTCACCAGGCTTTTGTCAGCCCTGCCTGTTGAAATGAAATGAAATGATCTGCATTTATATAGCGCTTTTCAAGTCAATGACCTCCCAAAGCGCTTTACAATGTGCTCCACATTTCCCAATAGCGGCCTTGTATTGCAGCCATGTAAGACGCTAACCTGCTTATTGGGGGTATTAGGGGTTCAGTGTCTTACCCAAAGACACTTCGACATGTAACACGGACAAGCCGGGATTCGAACTGGGATCCCTTGATCCCAAGACAAGCGCTCTACCTCCTGAGCTATTGCTACTAAAACATGTGATTCACTATGACCGTGGAATATGTCCTCAAATGGCATATTTTAATGTACAATCTTTATGTTAACAAATGGCAGAGTAAAGCTCAAAATAAGGACAAAATAAAACAGTCAGCTATGTCCCTCAGAAGCATGCGCCTTCAAAGCACTTCATAGGCAGAAACTGAAATTAGCTAATAGTTTGAGATTAATTAGCCTAAAGACATAAATACTTTAAGTCATAAAATGTCTCCTTAAGCTGCTGCTCTATACACGCAGGTGTTGCCTCTGTTTGAGTCAAGATTAAAGCATGTATTTCAAAATAAGAGTCAGCCTAAACAAATCGCCTTACATATTTATCCACTGTATTGCCATAACTCAACTCAAATGTAAAAAATAATTAGCAGCTCCCAGTACTTCTGAAAACTCTTGTGTTCCATGAAGCATGTCAAAAAAAAACAACTATACTTCAATTCAGTGATATGAGTCCCGAGCAGGCGGCACGGCGGCCGGGTAGTTTAAAAGTCCCAGGTTAAATCGGAGCTTGCATGTTTTCCCCATGCCTGCATGGGTTTCCTCCGGTTTACTCTCACATTCCAAAAACATGCGTTTCAGGGTGAATGGTAACTGAAAATTGTCATTTAATTGTACATTGAATGTTTTTAAACAGAACATTGAGTTGAATTTTGGTGTTTGAAAAGTTTTATATGTATATTTTCGGATTTGGATCAAGATGACATTGCGCATTAAAATACGATCTCGGAGCGCCCTCTGCCAGACCAAGGTGCTACTACAAATTCGTCACTGGATCAAGTGAAAATTCACTGCACTCTCTTATTAAATTACTGTGCTGAGCGCTGCATGAATCGCGCAACACAAGGAATCGTGAGGAAATTGGTTTCCCACGCTTTCAATAATCGATTTGAATCTATTTTATTGATTCATTGTTGCAGCCCTTCTTTCTTTCGTGCACTGAACCATGTGAGGCATACGCCTATGTGATGTGAGCCAATCGAAGTGCAAGACTTCACTCTGGGCAATGCAGATTGGAATGTGATGACCGAGTGTGTTCGACATTCCACTTTTTAGGTTGATTCATTTATTAATTCGTTCAATACAAAACATACACCAGAAACAGAAGGAAATCTTATGGTTATAGAGACTTGTGGTCTGGATAATGATAATGATGATAATAACATGAATAATACAATAATAATAATAATAATAATATATTTGAGCTAAAAGGGAGCAGCTCGTTTTACAGTTCCTTTCCAATTAGTTTATCTCAATAAAGCATCTTTTTCGACTGCAGGCATGAATGTAGGTCAGTGGTGAGAAGGGTATAGAGGAGATACGTTCCAGTACACTGAGGATTTCTTTAGTACACTTTCGTGTGTAGTTCTTGATGTAGGGATTCTATGAACTGATAAATCTTGGCAATAAGCATCGTTCTAGTTTGTTTACCATCTAATCTAGGTATCCTGGTGTATGGGCTGCAGTTGACTCATCCACCCTGATCGGCGAGAAACACAGACATTTGGTTTGATTCATCCTTTGCTGTATCTTCCATGAGTGGTGATGCTTGCTTTTAACATAACAGTTGTACGGCCCAACAGGCAGCTACTCCTGCCCACACGAACTACACTGATTTGAATTCAAACGCACAGCCACCAACACCTCGTTCACTGTCTGCAAAACCTCATGAACCCTCCCACCTCCCACCATTTTCTACTTTAAAACCGTGAATTTCTCCAAAAGGTGAGAAAGGTTCATGCCTGCGACTGACATTAAAGCTACCCACTCGGACAAAGCAACAAAGAGAAAGGCTTACTGTATAATGTCATTCATGGTTTGGCTGAAAAACATGCAACTTCAGAGCGAACTGTCTAATTCGTTCAAAGCTAAACCACTTCACTGAACTCTTTGTGTAACCTTGTGAAAATAATGGGCGTCCAGCCTAACCGCATCAAAATTATGACAAAGAATGAATTCACTTTTTGTGCATATTGAACCAATTTTTGGACTGAATTATGTTTTATGTGGCCACAAATTACTATTTTATGTGCAAGTTGAATATGTTGTGCCATCACTTCTTTTCCCAATGTCATATCTGGTTCACTGTAAATCTGATCTCTTGGAAAGCAAGCCAAATGGGACACTTATTCATTCACAAATAGACAAGACAATTAAACCATATACAAAGCACATGCTTCTTTAAGGTGTTTCAGATTTCTACTCCCTTTTAACATTGAGTGTTTCAACGTTCTAAGATTCCTTGACAGCCCTCTTAGAATAATGGTAATGAAAATTTAAAACTTTTGGACCGCCAGAGAATGATGGAATACATGCAAGAGCGTTGTGTGCTTAGGATTGGAAAAAAAATGTAATTGTATTCTGTTACAGTTAGAGAATGAAAGACAGGTACATTTACATAAAATGAGGATTGTTTGCAATTTACAGTTTTGTTTAAAAGTATATTACTTACACCTAAAGCGCCGATGGAAAAATTGTGTCTATCATCATTTCAATCACTTACATCAGCAAGACAAAGAGAATTGAGATTCACACACACGCAGCATAGTAGTTTCCACATATGTTGCGCAGAATTTACAATTCATCCACCACTGCATGATTGTCACACTGTGTTGCAGGTAAAAGCACTTTTCTTTGTGTCTGTATTTTATTTCTCCTTCAATGTAGCACTCATTTTGGCCAATGCACATATGACAAAGCCTGTAATTTTGTGAGGTTGCTTAAGAGTGTCTGTATCGGGTAGCGCAGTTGCGTGCTAGTGATGCATTAAGGGACATTTAGTACATTTTATTGATTATCTTCTTTTTATTTTGCAGTTTATTGTTGTTTAGATTAAGAAACACAGGACACAATAGCTTGTTGGAAATTCAAAACGTGAACAATTGGTGTGTTTAAAACAATTTTGGGTTCTTAATGTGCTCTTAATGTGAACTAAAACACAGCATGTCTTGTCTGCCATATAAAAGAGAAAGCTTTCTTTTTGGTTGATAAACTATAAAACATGGTTAAAATGTGAGCACCTTTTTGTGGCAATACAAAAAAACTACCCAAACTTGGTTTCCTTCAATTCCGGACATTGCTTTAAAGTTAGATTTTTTATTGTGTTCACCTTCATCCGAGTAGAGGACAGTGCTGTAGTGCCTCTTTCCGCCGTGTGTATACACACTGCACTGTATCTCTAGCACGCTAAGAACTTTGACGTTTTTATTGTTTAAAATCTCGTGCATCCATTCAATATGGTTGGTGAAAAGTGTAAAGAAGAGGCGAGACGGTTTTTTTTTTTAAATGAAAGTGGAAAAAGAAAAATTGATGCGGCTTTTTTTCCGTCCAATTTTTACCACAAAGGAGGAAGTCGCCTAACTCCTCCAAAAGTAATTTAACTTTATTTATCTTTATAGCTAAGTCAAGTCGTGTTTACTTGTGACGCCCTTAGTCACAAGGAGTCTCAAAGGGCTGCACAGACCACAGAATGTCAACACCTTATGTATGGTTTTTTCAGTACTATGCTTTATCATTCAGCCTGTTTTGTAAGGTTATAGAGCATATTATTTTATTAGAAGTTTATTTTCCAAAACAATACAGGTTATTTATACAAGCCTTAAACATACTTAAATAAAACTTAAACATACATTCCATACAAAATATAGCACTGGAGCAACTCAAGAACAAACTCAACTTACGAACGTTCGTAAGCAGGGCAGCGTCTGTATTTTGTCTTTCATTACCATATCGCGCTAAATAACATTATTGCAATATCACGGTATTCGGATTACGTTACTGATTACAATTTTCAACAGGTAACAACTATTAATGGTATCGATTTCATTTTTAAAGTAACCCTTCCAACCCAGCATGTGACGCTAGATAATTTTAAAACCAAAAAAGACACCCAATAAATACTTCACCATTTGAAAAATAACAGCATTGTCCCAGATCACTAAGTTTCCACACAGGAAAGGAACAGAAAGCAGTCCGGCATGTCAAAGTGTGTTATAGCAGATAAGACCTGTTGCTAACTCATCCGGCAAGCAGATAGCATCTTAATAGTTTCAAGCTTGAAGAAAACACTGAAGCAAACCAGAGAACAAAATGTCAACCCGACGCCTCCCAGAGGCCCCTAAAGTCTGGACTGGTTAAACGGGGCAATACTAATTAGGACAATCCAAATATTAGCTTTACAAGCTCAACACTTTGACCCCTACCGGTCATCACTGCAGCAGACCTCAAGCATGTCAGTTTTCACACGTTTGACTTTGAGACGCTGTACAGGCTTGTGTAGTTTAGAAAGCTGGCAACCAAAAAGGGATGGGAAGATTTGGGCTAACGAAAAGTAAACGATTGCTGGGATTTTAAATTCCAAAGAGCCTCTTTGCTGAAGAGATTTGGAAATCGATGGCCACTACATGACATTATTTCGCCTCATTCAGAGACACAAAGAAAATGTGACCTCAGTTTCAGAAAATCAATTCCACATCCAAAGGTTGGAGACAAAACAATTTAATTTATGGGTTAATACACCTTTTTCATGGTCAAATTCAAGCACTTTTAAATTTCCCCAGTACCATGAAAATTTTAAAAATCCAGTGTGAATAATTTATTCAGCACCGCCTCAAATGTATCTGCGATTTACATATGCTATTTTTAATCTTAAGTGTGCAAGACAAATGATTGTTAGATCTTGAGTAAATTGTGAACCGATTTGTTTTTGAAACAAATATTTCCCCATATAGGTGTTGAGACAATAGGAGAGTAACATTTTTAATTGTTCTTCCTTCTACAATTTGACACAGGAAATTGGAAATGCTGCTTGAGTTTTTTGCATGGCCCATAATAAATGTCCATGATTAAAACATAATCCTTGCTGTAATTCGGATTGCATAGTGTCCTATTTAGGTGAAACATGCACCAGTCCTCTTGGGCACGATTTGTAGGGGGCCATGATGCTTCATAAGACAATGCCATGCAAACTAATGCCAGGTGCACTTAAACACAAGAGAAAAGGTGATGCAATGTCAGCGTCATTTTTAAGCAGACTTGTTGATATACATGGCAACAATTTCAAGCATTTACAAGAACTTCGCACAAAATTCAAGCACTTTTCAATCCCTGAAAACACCACTTTAAAACTCAAGCATTTACAGGTATTTCAAGCACCTGCAGAAATCCTGTGATTTCCTTACCTTTTTCGCATTGTGCCCCGGTGAAGCCGTAGGTACAGACGCACCTGTTGGGAGCAACACACCTTCCTCCATTAAGGCAGCCGCTTTCACATACAGCTGCAAGACAACAGAAAACAGTTCGGTTTTATTGGGGGGAAGCGCAAAAGTCGGGAGAATTTTTGAGTCCCCGGCCACATTGGTTTGAAAAAATTGGGGCAGGAGGAAAATAACGATATGGATATATTTTTTGTATCAACCATTACAGTCACATATCCGATACATCGCCAATGCATGAGGGTAAAAGATCATGAAGGCGTATCCAATTTCTTATGCCATTGCTGCTATTTTGAAAAGACATACATCAATTTCAAATGTTGTTGTTTTTTTTATTGTAAACATTCCATCCACGCAAAAAAATAAAAATGACCAAAAAATGGAAACAATGGTTTTTTTTTAGAATATAATCGACAATATGCGTTTATAAATATATAAAGTGCAGGCATCTATCCGGACATTTTATGTTTAATTTTTTTGTCTAGAAATAGACCATTGAATCAAGTTGGTTTTTAAACACTAAACACTAACTACGACTGAACACTATGCACTAAGTTGGATAATTTTCAAGTCAAGTCATGTTTATTTGCACAGCCCTTAATCACAAGGAATCTCAAAGGGCTGATAATATGCACTAAAAAACTCAAAATGCAATTGGAAAGTGTTTTGTTTTTTTGCATGAAATATCTTAATAGATAAAATAGGTCAAGTCACATTTGTTTGTATAGCCCTTAATTTCAAAATCTTTCAAAGGTCTGCAGAGGTTACAGTTACAATATCCCCTGATCTTAAACCAACATGCGGGACAGGAAAAACTCAAAACCTCAGCACGAGGAAAATAAGAAACCTTGAGTGGTAATCCCCTAAACAAATTAAAATAAATATTAAGTAAAGAAAAATGCAGCTATCTATTTAAATGTTAGGGACAGGAGAGGCCATAAATCAACACATTTTTTAACCGTTTTAACCATTTTATTGTTATATTATAATAATTTGGCCAGATGGATTCAGAAGCTATGTGGCCAATGGGCCATAGTTTGCCTACCCCTGCTTTATGCTAAATAAATCTCTGAATGAACTTTGTTATTTTTTTCAAAATGAATTGTTGGGTTTTGTCTTGGTCCCATGATGTTAAATTTGAAATGAACCAAGTGGTTTACAGCATAAATCCATTCATAGTCGAAAGTCGTTCAACTTCTTCTTTTAGAAACCAAGTTGTACAAATATTAATGAGACAAAGTAAATTTCATACGTTTAGAGGTCAAACACTTGAGAAAAATGTAATTTATGGAGTAAAATCTATCTATCCTGATTGTAAACCTAAGATTGTCATATAAACACGAAACAAACAGAATAATGATGACAGGCGTTTTCAACAGAGCGTTAAAACTCAGCGCTACCATAGCAAGCAAATGGAAAAAATCGCTCCGAGAAGGAAAAAGCTTTGGTGGACTGGACCAGCGGTCTCCCACCTTTTTCAAGCTGAGAGCTACATTTTGTGACTACTAAAACCCAAAAGGCATTCAGGTTTTGTATATCTCTAGAATAACAACTTATCATGTTATTACTGTGTTGATACTGTGATATTACTATGTTATTACTAGGTTAAGTATTGGAAGTAGGGTTAATTAGACTCAACCACAAAAAAATTCACTAGAAAATCACAATGACCCAGCACTGGTGAGTTATTGTCAGAACAGGTCCGTGGGCACCTCAGCTGCCCTTAGGGGGCACCCTGAAGCCCCGGAGGCACTATGTTAGAGACCCCTGCCCTAGACTGTTGCTCATAAGTTGCCTGTTGCAATAACCCCCTGTAAACCATCCAAAAAGAACCAGCAGCAATCACAAATACAGCAGTATTGATATATACTACTGTAATTTACCAGATCACCAGTATGAGTATTACATTTTACCCAATTTAAATCTTATTTCAGTGATATTGGCTGTTTACTCGCCGATACGGCAACTTAAAATACTATAGCATCAGCATCGGAGTACACTGGTTATTTTGAGTCTAAATAGATGACAAGCAGATTTTCTTGCATAAAACTCTTGTCTTGTTTACCATCCTATGAGGGTGTGTCTTATTTGCTGTGTCACTGCCTATTAAAATTAGTGTATTTATGATTCAATAGTTTTCAACGGCACACAATCATCATAGATCTAGCCTCTTGATTTTGCTCTAAAAAAGCGCCAGATCCATGCATTTCAATTCAAAATGTACAATAAGTTTCTTCTGGAGGGAGCAAGCCCCCAAGCCTCCTGGACCAGCGGTCTCCCACCTTTTTCAAGCTGAGAGCTACAATTTGTTACTACTAAAACCCAAAAGGCATTCAGGTTTTGTATATCTCTAGAATAACAACTTATCATGTTGTTACTGTGTTGATACTGTGATATTACTATGTTATTACTAGGTTAATTATTGGAAGTAGGGTTAATTAGACTCAACCACAAAAAATTTCACTAGAAAATCACAATGAGCCAGCACTGGTGAGTTATTGTCAGAACAGGTCCGTGGGCACCTCAGCTGCCCTTAGGGGGCACCCTGAAGCCCCGGAGGCACTATGTTAGAGACCCCTGCCCTAGACTGTCCTCCTACCAGGGCTTCATCAATTCTATGTGAAACACTCATTCATACATATCAGTAGGTGGCAGAAGATTACTATGTTTTTTTTTTCTTTTTCATTATCGGCCCGTGCAGGGAACAATATCGAACTACTCTTTTTTGAGCTTGCATTGCAAAACAATTAAATCAATAATACTTATAAAGAAAAAAATATTGCACATATTCTACAGATTTTAGTTCTATTCTTTTATTTAAAAGAACTTAGGTAAAAAAATAGTTAAAACAAGATAGAAAATAGTAAAAAATATAGTTAAGTCGTAAATTACAGCAAAATTACTGAATATCCTGTAAGAATGTAACTGAGCCATGTTAACCGCACTTTATAAGCAAAACTCTATCCTTTTAAATGAGGCAACATGATAATTTAAAGCTGGTGTCTACAACTTCAAAGATTCGACTTGCTGACGCCATCTTCTGGCTGAAATCATCATTGCAGCCTCTGTCAAGCTGCTTCTGTTGCGCGTGCACGTACGTGCCTATCTTTGATGCGCTCCAATAAACTCTATTTTTTTTTCATCTTTTATAAGGTCTGAGTTTGCATTGGAATGTATTTGAACCAACCCATTTCTACTTTCACCATTTTCATCCTGGAATAAAAGAAAATAAACTCTCTACCCGACAAAATAAGAAAAGACACTTACGTTGCCCACAGTGGTTTCCCACGTAGCCTTTCTGACATAGGCAGTTGTCCTCAGCGCAAGTACCCCCATTCATACATCGAATGTTACAGTGCTGGACTGTGGACAGAAAGACATAACAATTAGAGTTGACTTGTCATTCAAATAAGACTCTGATCTATGAAATAATTGATTGTTTGCTTTTCTTTTTTTGAGAATAAACCTCTTCCGGGTGTCCGGGCGGCAGTAGCTCAGGAGGTAGAGCGATCGTTTTAGGATTAGGGGATCCCAGTTCGAATCCCGGCTTGTCCGTGTTACATGCCCAAGTGTCCTTGGGTAAGACACTGAATCCCCAATACCCCCAATAAGCAGGTTAGCGCCTTACATGGCTGCACAGATCACAGCCGCTATTGGGAAATGTGAAGCACAATGTAAAGCGCTTTGGGAAGTCATTGACTTGAAAAGCGCTATATAAATGCAGATCATTTCATTTCATTTCATTTCATTTCCTAACTATATACAGTATCTGTATATAGCCTTGCTGTCCTGCTTCTAGTATATTACAGTATGTGTTGACACCAACAAATCAACACAAAACATGTGTTGGTGAGAAACCTTTATGAGAAATATGTGTTTTTATCTGCTGAATAAAACTCTTGCACGGAGCTATACAGCACGACGACCAGCAAGTTATTTTGTGGGAGTAGTAATGTCCTGGAGTATACTAGACTTACAAGGGCAGCATAGTTGCTAATTTGCTGATTTAATTACACACTTGGAGGCAAAACGGGACACCAGTGGTGAATATTATTTGGGCTTGGCAACAAATCAGTTTTATTCAATTATACTGTGTATTTGTACAATGTGACCTCGAAATTTCTGAACAAAATAGTTTTTTTCCCAGTGACTTGGGATCTTTTGTCGGTACTATCACACAAACGCAGCTGCCCATCATTGCAGAGGTCCAGCTTGTCTCGGAAAAGCAAAATGATGCTGTACACCAAAAAAACGGACACCAAATGATGAAGGTGCTGGATCTGAGTCAGACCAGGAGGCTTCTCCTGCTACTGTTAATCATGGAAACCGGTACTATCTGTTTTATGTGGAGAGCAAATCCTTCCAACAAAAAACGGCCTGGAAGGGGATGGGCGCCGCCAGGCTGTACCTACCACTATGACCCTGACGATTAAGCGATCCGTGAAATATGTAATAAATATATCTATTACAACTGGTAGAGAAAAAATTCAAAAGAGACGGACCAAACAAAGCAGCAATTTCGTGTAAATACAAAAACTCGATAACAAAAGACAACTAAATTCAGTCCATTGCAGAATATTTTGAAAATAAAGTCAGTAGTTTGGCCCTCATGCCCAGCCTTTGGTTTTCTGCTCCAAGGAAGAAGGCCATTTGGCTCGGTTGCAATAGTAATAAAGGATTTACAGGTTTTTCTTTAGGAGCTTGTTTACATTTTTGAGTGCAGCTTGATGCTCTCCATATGGTAAGCTTTTTTCACATGTTTATGTAAATTTGTGGTATTGCCACAGTAGCGAACCACTTTATTAGTCCCCACCCAGCAGCACTTTTATTTTTTCTGTGTCATTTTAATCCAAGGTAGCGGTGGGCAGATACATCTGGCTGCTCTTTCACTTGCCCATTGCCCTCTTCTCTGCCTGACAGGCAAGCAGTATGAAGCAGGTCAGCCAGTGGCCAGGAAGGTAAAGGGGATAGAGGTGTGCCTGTCAGTCATTTACTCAGGCATCGACTCAAAGAGTAGCAGAGGGCCCTGGGCAAGAGAGGGAGAGGGAGAGAGAGAGACAGAGTGGTGCGCTATGCATAGAGATATGGCGCTTTAAGGTAAATGTGTAAAAAAAGTAAAAAAAGTGGAGAAGCGGAGTATTGATCCCCAGACATAATTATCAATCGGATCCAAATACTTGCTAAGTATCAATAATATCGGTACTTGGGTTGATCCTACCATCCCAACTGGTGAGCTGTTAGAGATAATATTTCACAGGGGGTACATAACTATAGAAAAGCCTGAAAATCACTTGTATATTCTATTGGAACTAACTTGGGTGGAATGAAATAGGCGGTCTCAACTCACCTGATTTGGATCCACAGGACGTAGCGACTTGTCCAGTGGGGCAGGTGCACATGTTGGGTCTGGAGCAGAAGCCATCTCCACAACTGCTACGGCATATGGCTGAAAAGAGCAACATACTTTTTTTTGTTCCAAGACGTTTTCAATGTGCGTAATGTATGTAACCGATGCGTCCTCTGAAGGTTTCGCGTTTCACTCGTAGAGGGCGTAGCTATGATCTCAACCTCATCAACCCTCTGAAAGTAGCTTTTCTAACGCTAATCATGCTCATGTTTTCATAGTTGCCACATGTTGCTGAGCTTTTTCTGATTTAAAAGCGCACAAGTGAATGTTTTCAAGTCAAGTCAAGTCAAGTCATTTTTATTTGTATAGCCCTTAATCACAATTAGTCTCTAAGGGCTTCACAAGTTATTACATATAAGAAGTTTAGGTTATTCGTATGCTAGTTTTCAGTTGCTTTTTTCCCCTCTATTACCATTGCTTTCTTTCTCAGACAGTTTTTGCTTTTGCTGCCTGGCCTCTGCTCTGGTCAGGTAGAGCAATGTTTCTCAACTGATGGATAAAGTGGCTCACGGACCCGTTTTCAGTGGGTCGCGGTCCAAAATAATGTTAAGAGGAAGAAAAAAATGTTGGGTCAATTACTCTTCTTAACAGTAGATGGGAAAAAAGCTGTCCTTGATCTCTTTTTCCTATTCAGTCAATTGTGACCACAACATTTGTGTTTGAGAGGGACCACATCTCATTTCACTGTGATTTTGTTCATTTTTTTTCCCTTTTCTGTGCGTTATAATGGGTCCCAAGAAAGTTAGTGATAGGGGAGAGGAACGTGGAAAACGATCACTACAACCATTGTTTCGAAGGAGATGATTGCGGAATACGAAAATAGAGTGTAAGTGTCTGCCAATAAAGCGCTGGTGGGAGGTTCAGTAAAATATTTTTCTTTTTACCAATGTATTAATCTCTATTATCTATATGATTAATTATTGATTTTTATGTAAACTTTTATTAACATTTTGTGTACGAATTTATTTTGGTATGTGGCTATTTTATTGCAGTTCTAAGGAGTCGCTTATATTTAATGTAAGCTTACATGCCATTATGTATGGTAATTTACGACGTTTTGGTTCAGCGGGTAATGTTTTTGAAAAAAATAAAAAATAAAAGGTGATTATAGATAGATAGATAGATAGATAGATAGATAGATAGATAGATAGATAGATAGATAGATAGATAGATAGATAGATAGATAGATAGATAGATAGATAGATAGATAGATAGATAGATAGATAGATAGATAGATAGATAGATAGATAGATAGATAGATAGATAGATAGATAGATAGATAGATAGATAGATAGATAGATAGATACTTTATTCATCCCCGTAGGAAAATTCACACTTCCAGCAGTATACTTGTGTTGAAAATAAAGCAATAATGAAGTAAAATAAATATAATACATAAATACCCAATGTAACATGTTGATATAGAGTATTTAGATAGTGGTACATAAAATACACACTGTAATAAAAATAAGGTAATATGCAATGTGGGGGAGTGGTTTAATATGGGCTTTTACTTATGGTTTTCTTATGGTCTTCTATCTCTGTTTTATAGTGGAAATCTTGTCTTGGCTCACAGCTTGTCATTAAGGTGGAAATTGAGGGTTCTGAATGAAGTCAGACCAGTTGAGAACCACTGAGGTAGAGTCCACCCACTGACCCATATTCCATTAACCCTAAGACTTAACTATGTCATTTGGGCTGTGACAGGCATCCTGGCAACCGGCTTGTCCGCCAGAGTGCAATCATAAGAGGCTACATCCTCTCAGACCTTCCAGTCTACCAAGAGAACCAGAACAGAAACATCCAAAAGAATGCCAGTGTGAATGGACCACAATTAAAAGTATTCCCCATCATAAACATCATTATCTACCCAGCATTGCAATGGTGGTCCAATTAATTAAGCAAATAAGTGAGAATTTGGATTTGGAGCTATACAACAACATTTCTTTTGCTTATTTGTACAGCGTCGAGCTCTCAGGGGCAGAAAACCCTCCCCTGGTGGCCTGAACGCTATCAGATACACTGACCTACATTTGCAACGTAAATTGTAATTTTTGTCCTATTAACTTAAATTAATCGGAACAATTAGTTAACTTACTTTAATAGTGTTTTTGTTTTGCTACACAGCTTTGAGAGCGATAACGGAAAATAACAGCATTCTCTCATCATCTGACTGTTTGGTCAAAGGAATATTTGTTAAAGCCGAATATGACAAGCTATGAGTGTCGAAAGCAATGTGCACATCCAGTAAAAATAGTTTTAAAATAAGTCGTAAATATTCATCACTAGATACTTAATTGCACCTTTGAATAATGTTCTAAATATTGCATTTTGCGAGATATTTTTTTACTTACAATCGCTGTTTAGTATCATGCATGTAATTGAGCAAATCTCCACTGAAAGCACAGTTATCAAATAAGGACCAATGCTTTTGTTAAATTCTTATATGGTCTGTATTTGTATTTTTAGGGGTATTCATACTTACGGACAATGCATTGGTTTCCCCCAATCAGAGTCTTCCAGCCTGGGCAACAATAAACATTGTTCCTTGAGCCGCACACATTGGGTCTATGGAGAAAAATCACAACATATTCAAGAAAATGACAGATTTAAAAAATAAAACCCCTCTTCAAAAAGGAAATTATTACATATATCTAGCTATATGTTGGTAATGTAGAAAGATTTGACGCAGCCACGTTTTGCTAAACATCTTCAGAGATATACTATATTACAAGCTTGATTGCAGGGAAATTCCATTTCAATTGACCCGGTGTATTACACCAAACCCATTTTGATTTTCATGTAACTTGGTATACTTTTTCATAGTAATCACTGATTTAGTGATAGGGAACACTAATTTAAAGTCAAGTCAATCAGAGCAGGGGTTTGGGAGCTACAGACAGTATATATATTTTTTGTAAAAAGGACGGTTGCTGTCTTCCTTCGCATACTTCCACTTCAGAAACTATAAGTCAATTTGCAAAAAACAACGTACCGTAAGCGTAGGGAATTCAAATAAGAGCACAAATCCGTAAGTAATTTTTTAAGTTTTTCCGTGACTTCCTTTAGGATTCAGACCTGGGGATGGTGTAAAGGTGTGCAGTCCTTTGAGGATTGTGACTTGACCTGACTTGCAATCATTTCCAAGATTTTATAACTTTGACCGACTGAAGTATATAATGACCCTGTGGGTTCCGTAATTATTTTTTTTTTTCAATAAACACTGTCTCCCACATTTTCTCTAAGTGTTTTGCAGCAAAAAGGTTTCAAAGTATCCATACCTCAGATACTTATGATAGACATAGCTGTAATTGTCATTGCACCATACTAACAGCTAAAATTACTTTTAGCGAAGCAAATTATCAAAATTCCTGGAAACGATGTCTGACGTAAGCCACGTAGAGAAGCCTCCTGATCTGACTCAGTACATATCTTTAAAGATTTCAGTACCGTTAAGCTCAGATTCAAAATTGTTTATTATATTTCTTTTAAATGATTGTTTTCTTGGGGGTACAATGGATGACTGATAAGCGCCTCCGTCTCTTGGTTTTAAAAAGATAGTTTTCATGTTCTGGTTGTATGGAATCTTACATTTCAAAACCATGCACAACTAGTTATTTATACAGTATAACTTTTTGGTTGATGTCTTATTCTACATGGAATGTTTTTATAAAGCACTTTGAGTTGCATTTCAGTGTCTAAAAGGTGCTATTTGAATACATTTAAATTTCAATCAAGAAAACCTCAAGCCCGTTTGCCGAATGAAACAATATCAAACCTGAAGAGTGCTATTACATGTTTGTCGCCGAATCAAGAGGAATCTCAATGCACTCTCTTATTTCCATTAAGGTGCTGAGTTAGCATAAAAACCTCGACACAACGGATCGATGATGAAATTCGATGCTGACGCTTTTAATTATCGATTTTTATCTATTTCATCGATTCGCTGTTGCAGCCCTAGACAAAATACATGTCATAATTAATGGCAAAATACACGACGAAATTCAAGACAACATAAATACAGTAGTAAAAAAGATAAGTGGAAAAAATGAAAAAATATATGAATAAATTGCATTTCGGTCATACATTCAGGTATTACATGATTTATTTATTTGTTAATCTTTTTATGGCATATATTTGTGAGAATTTCTCTATATCTATGTTCATTTCTACATATGGCATGATCGGTCCTCCATAGATTCCTACGCCGCAAGTATTAATGTGCCTTAATGATGCACTTTTGCAAACATTTTCCATCGAGGTCAACGCCTGAGCCAGCCTGCCCCCCTACAGGTGCTTAAGGCCTACATATGTCAGACTTTCATCCCCGCTGACCCACGAATTCATCGGACATAACTCCATCCAGATCCATGAGGTAATGGTGAGGATGTCCGATACATTCTTTTGTTACTAAGTCATCATGACACAGCACGCCGCCTCTTCCTGAGTGCAGATGTTCACAGAAATGAACTTTGAGTACATTGAATAAAAATTTCTACTGTGTGACCTTTATCAGCTGTTTGCTGTCATCGCTGCGAACAGATGCTCCTTTCTTCGAGTTCACATGATTTTTTTAAAATACTGAATAGTTGGGTCGTGTCGAAGCCCTCTTCCATACATTGTTGGGCAAAAAAACACAATACATTGACCAAATTCTAATCACTGAGGTTTTCGCATAAGGCCGTTGTAACGCGCACGCAAATTCACACTTCCGCTCCAGCTGAGATGTTTGTTCCTCTGCAGATGCGATGTATTCACATTTTTTTCAAGGCCAGAATAAGAATTCCATTGGTTTGCTGTCTCTCGCTTGCTCTCGTGTTCTCACTGCCACAGCCACACACGACCAATGGCCTCCTTTGTTTGGATGTACCAGTAATTTATTATTGCAGGCAGCAGGAATGTGATCTCCTTGCCAGTATTTAATTGCTAAACTTTGCTCCAAACTTCCTCATCATGGACAATCTTACTCATCACAAGCAGCCTCGAATTGTTGTTATTAAAACTTGAACACACATCTTCCCTGACCTTTAAGACTCATAAAGAATATGCCAAGGTTAGGGGGTGGTATGCCTTTTTTAATGTAGTTTTCTTTTGTCTTTGCGGTGTTTCCCATGGACTTTTGTGAGACCCTGCTGGGAGGAAAGTCTAGAGGAGTCTGGGGCAAGGAAGAAAATTTTGTATATTTTAAATTTAAACACATTAATGTGGTGCATTTGTAAAGCAAAATCAGGAAGCTAGATCTTTGATGAATGTATGCCATAGTAAACTATCTAGCCATCCATCCATCCATTTTCTGCACAGATTATCCTCAGTAGGGTCGCTGGGGGGCTGGAGCCCATCCCAGCTGGCCTTGGGCAGTGGGCAGGGGACACCCTGAACTGGTTTCCACACAGAGACAGACAACCATTCACCCATTTATTCACACCTATGGACAATTTGGACATGCATGTTTTTGGAATGTGGGAGGAAACCGGAGAGCCCGGAGAAAACCCACGCAGACACAGGGAGAATATGCAAACTCTACATGGGGAGGCAGCGGTATCTGGACTTGAACCATGAACCTCTGCACTGTGGGGCTGCGCACTAGCCACCCATCCGCCGTGCCGCCCCCCCCCCCGTAAAATATTGAATCATAAATACATTCGTTATGGTAAATCAACTGCATTTATATAGCACTTTAACCAGTCACTGAGGACCTCCAAAGCACTACAATGCATTTCACTCTTTACCCATTGACACACTCACACACCAATAGTAGAATCAGCAATGCAGGGCGCCTACCTTCTTAATTCAGAATCGAACCTGCTACCTCTTTGGTCTCAAGACAACTGCTTTACCTCCTGAGCCAGCATGGTACACAAGACAGGGGTTTAACGCAAAAAATAGGTGCCCTATTTACTCACATCAAGAAAAACTATGTAGAGTAAAAATAATTTGTGTAAACGATACAGTTGAAAAATAAACTATTGATCGAACGCAGCAATATTATAAATCCACGATAAAGCCGATGCCATGGGTCTAACAAAAAACTATTTTTTAATGTATTTTTACCCCGAAAAGAAAAATTGTTATATCGCGTACACAATTTGAAATGATCAAAAATAAATAAAAGCCCGACTGATTTGAGAAACGAAGCCCATACTAAACTCAAAACTGCACTTTGGCGCAAAAGCGCAGCGCAGAAGTGTAGCACCAAAGTCTTCGCAGCTATGAAGGATGGGCGGCGCTGAAGTATACACTTAAAATGAGCCAAATGATGGGCGAAAACAACTATATTTTTTTTGCAGTGCAAAGTCCTGTTTTAACTAGTTACCATTATTAATTTTGTTTCCATAGTGCAATGGTAAGCACATTCGCCTAACAAGCAAAAGGTCCCCGGTTTGAGACCGGGTGGAAACATATGTTGACTCGGAAAGGGATGGGCGCCACCAGGCTGTACTTGCCAAAGACACACCACAAGAAATGGTACCCAACCAACAAACCAACATTTAAATACTGGAGGTTACTGTATATTTTGAATAAATATTAGTTCTTTAGTTTTTTGGTTAGTGTAATGTGCTTTTTTGTTTTATGCAAAAATATGGGGGCTTTTCGTATTTTTTTATTGCTTTTTAAAAGTATTTTGGCTCTTTACAGTGTCATGTGACTCTGTTTTACTATTCCACATTTAGTACTTGTTACAACGAACCCGATTTGATCAATCAAACAAAGAAACTGTTTTTTGGAACTAAGATTAAAATCTATTAATGAAAGGATTAGGTAAGGAAATATATCCAAGTGCAGCGCCAAATTGTGTTACTCATGTAAAAGTAATGTTACTTTAGCATTAACATTGCTCAAGTAGAAGTAAAAAAAGAGTCTTCCAAATAATTACTTTAGTAAAAGTAAGTGAGCATCATGCATGCTGAAAAAAAACCTCCCAGAAAAAAACAAAACAAAAAAAATGCTAGAGAAAAGCCCAGCCCGACTTAATGATTGACATTTTATGCTCGAACCCGGCCCAAATTTCAGGCAGGATTCGGGCCCGGGCCCTAGATCTGACTCCTAAAACAACTTCTAAAAACACGCAAAGATAGAAATTATTTTAAACCAAAAGGAAAATATCATTAATCGCTGCTGAATATTGGAATTTAGGAACATCGAGTGCCTAAACTTTAAGAGACTGATTCAGGTTCTTCTGCCAATAATATACAATACACTATGCTTTGGGGCATTAATATAATTAAACTGAGTCTAAATTGGGAAAACTTGGCAACAATTTCCAGCATTTACAAGCACTTCACCCAAAATTCATCTCATCTCATCTCATTAGCCGTACCGCTTATCCTCAGTAGGGTCGCGGGGGGCTGGAGCCCATCCCAGCAATCATCGGGCAGTGGGCAGGGGACACCCTGAACTGGTTGCCAGCCAATCGCAGGGCACACAGGGACAGACAACTCATTCGCTCATTCACACCCAGGGACAATTTGGTCCGGCCGATTAACCTGACAACCATGTTTTTGGAATGTGGGAGGAAACCGGAGTGCCCGGAGGAAACCCACGCAAGCACAGGGAGAACATGCAAACTCCACATAGGGGGTTTGATCTCACGACCTCAGAACTGTGCCGCACACGTGCTAACCACTGCCCCGCCGTGCTGCCCGCATTTTAACTAATCACTCAATTAACCAAAAGCGAGTGAGAGGACAAAAAAAGGGTGTAAGCGAGCACATGGCGTTTGCAATCTTTATCATGAGATATCTTAAAGTTATTCTGATTCATTTTGATTTTATATATTTAAAAATATTATATTTATTAATAATACAAGTTTATGAGACTCTGGCAGGACCAAGTAAACCCTTTCAATAGCATGGGAAACACTATAATGGCAACATCTGCCAGGAATTAAATTTACCATCGCCTATGGATGCCATAAAAAGTGACTACTTTTGGTAGAATGAAGCACTTCATATCACTTGCACACATTTTCTTGGAACCACATTGCAAAAAAAAAAAGCCAGTAGGAAAAATCTAACCAAATAATACTTTTTATGGGTTAAGTATTTATGTTTAGCTTGCAGATATTCGAGAACATTCTTATAGAATATAATTCAACATTACTTTATATAACACAGACTAACAATATGTATTATGCCTACGTATGGAAGTAGGAGTATTCAAATCTAATTTATCAACTTGTTTTGGAATTTGATTGCTGCAAATTATTACGGGACTGTTTTTCATTGCACTATTGTTTTGATGTACTTAAAATTTAGGCTACCTTGTAAATATGTTTGACAATTTATCCTGACATTCTTTTCATCTTATTTTTGTCTTTTACGTCTATATTACGTGTTTATCCTTGATGCCTGATTTCGATGTTACCAATGCATAGTATGTTGTTATCAATGATAATTAAGACAATTCCAATTCTAAAATGTTATTAGTTTATACTATTAATTACATTTTCATATTTGATTTGACTAATACTTTGAATAAGCAAAATGTGATATCATAACAGTTAAGTTTGGTCCGTTTTAACTACTGTATTATCTTTTCAATTTCCCAAAATTGAAGTTGAAAAATAAGTGGTAGTAAAATAAATACTTTTAATTTTAGGTATTAATTTCCCCACCCTAAATGTTAAAGTATATAGAAGTAGTTTTTATATAATAGACGTAGAAATATGAATAAGTTCTCATTTTAAGTTTTAGTTGTCTTAATTTACTAGATTTAAACATATATAGTGAAATGAAAAATATACACTTAAAATGAGCAAAATGATGTGTTAAAACATCTATATTTTATGCAGTGCAAAGATCCGATTTAACTCGTTACCTTCATTATTTGCATTTATATACAGAAAGTGACATTTGGAATAAATAGTAGTTGTCAAAGCAATTTTATGCTACATATCTTTTACTTTGATTAAGGTTTTTTTGGTCATATAATATGCTTTTGTGTCACATTCTATGCTAAATTATGAAGGCTAATTGTATTTTCAGGTACTTGTTTTTGGTTCTTTACAGTGCCTCCTGTCATGTGACTGTTTAACCAACCAACATTTAGTATTGTGACAACAAACTCAATTTGATGAGTCGAACGAATTCTGCGAAACTAAAATTAAAATCTATTAATCTATTAATGAAACCATTATGGTAAGGAAAAATTGTCTGCTAAATAATTTTGACATTTATGCCTAGAATAACTCGTACACCCTGTATGAGACAATCACCGAGCACATCCCACCCACATTTAAATCTTAAATTCAATGAAAGCAAGATTTTGTATTGCTAGAAAAAAACAAGATTCAAACTCCAAGCCATTAAACATTGAGGCGGACTCTTGCATATGAATCTTGTTTTACTTGCTCAAGAAATGTATAATGATGCATACATGTTTGTCGTTAAGAATGGGCAAGTACTGATAGTGCCAATACTAGCCTTATTTTAAAAGGAGACTGTAAAAAATGGTACAGCCAAAAACGAGTGCTACCAAGCACATGGAAGAATACAGACTACGGCAGAGGTCCTCCAAGATTTTCCATTCATATTTAAGACTTTATTAGACTATTTAAGACCATGCATTTATGAAACAGTAAAATAATCTGTCAGAATAACTAAGAATAACTGCATAAAACAGAAACAAGTAACAGTTCCTATCCCAAAGTTACTTTGATGACAACAGCAGGTGAGAGAGACTGTAAAGCGCCAACATAATGCTGCATTTTTGAAATTGCAAAAATCTGGATATTCCGTACAACAAATTGCAATAATCAGTGAAGAATGGATGAAGTCGGAGAAAATGAAAAATAATTTTACGACAACGTTCCAAACTTTTGTTAATTAACTTATTACAGTTTATAACAGTTCTTAACTCAATAACACACATAAGACAGGGGGGATATTAAGACATTTGAGAGTTAAATTTAAGACTTTTGAAAGGATATAGTTTGCGGTTATCAAATTTAAGACTAAGTTTTTAAGACCCTTTAGAACCCTGTACGGAGACTCAAATTAGCCTACCCGCACCATTTTTCTTCCCATTTTTTGCCTAACCATTCACAAGGTTTTTGGGGATACCCATAGCAGCAAGATGGTATACAATCATGTATCTAAGTAAGGCTCATACTAAATAAAATAAATACAGATATATCTGAATATTTTTAAAAAATGCTTGTTTATAGGATACAGTAGTATGAAAAAGTATCCGAATCCTCTTGAAAGCTCAGACTTCTAAATAAACCTCCCCCCAAATAAGATCTGATCTTTCTCAAAATCATAGATGGCTTTCATGTCATGGTTTTCATAGTGTAATTAGATCACACAATAACAGAAGAGTGAGGAATAAGTAAATGAACCCTCTACCTAAGGCGGTGGTTCTTAATCTAGGTTCGATCGAACCCCGGGGGTTCGGTGAGTCAGTCTCAGGGGCTTAATTGAGGCTCTGCCGTAAAAGTGGTCGGACAAATATTTTCAATATAATTTTGCAAACTTTTCCCTTCTTGACAACTGTGTAAATAAGATCAAAAATGTGTCTGAAATTGGTGACATTTGTGTACCAAGTGAAACGAGCAATTACTAGACACTCTATAAGCTAGCAAAGTCTTTCGACAGATGCTTTCCTGGACGTGACTCATATCCAGCATGGGTTAAAAAGCTCTTCATGTTTAATGATGAAGCAACAAAAGTCAACGAGAATATCTCAATGAAATCATTAATATTCAGCAGAACAAGTATAGAAGCAAGTCATCAGCACATCAACACTCTCATCGTTTTGGTGTAAATACATGGAAAAGTATCCAGGTACTTCCAAGAAAGCCCCGTATTTTTTCTACTGTTTGTTACTACATATCCTTGCCAACAATCCTTTTCAAAGATCCTGGAAATAATAACCACAAAAAGGAACAGAATTTGAAAAATGGAAAGTGAAAATGACATGAGAGTAGCGGTGAAGCCACACATACAAAAACTGCTCTCTCAAATGCAACAGCAGAAGTCACACTGATTTGCAGTTCTGTTTCTTATTAAGTTAATGTATTATTTTGGCATAGTCTATAGTCAAGTGCGGTTTAGGTATGTACAAAGTGTTTTTTTCCGTTAAAAATGTGCCGGGTGCTGCTTATAATCAGATGCGCTTTTTCCAAATTTTACTTAAATATTTTACACGGTTGGATTCACTGGACTCACCTGAATGTAACCAGACCATGTTTGCAGACAATCATGTCATTTAATGACTGCCAGGGGACATAGTTGGTGAGTTACGCTGGCTTTATAGTTATCGGGTATCTCGTTTTAGACTGATAGTGTCACGGTTGCCCATTACCCCAATTGGCCCCGCCCGTTTGGCGCCAGCTGCGGCTCATTGACTAATTGGCTTCCCTCTCATTTAAGCTAAGTGACAATAAAGGAATATTCTATTCTATTCTATTCTATTCTAAGTGCTCTCACTCACCCTTGGTCAGTCCGTCAACGAACCTCTGCACCGGCGAGACGTTTGTTTTGACATTCTATGGTATTCTGCTTGTGTATCCTGTCCGATATCGACCCCGTCGGTCCGGTATCAGCTCGTGTATCTGGTATCTATCCTGTCTGTCCCGTCCTGTCCCGTACCGACCCCGTCTGTCCGGTATCTGCTTGTGTAACTGGTATCATCTCGGCAGCCTCTGGTTTCCCTTTGTTCCACGCCTTACTTCATCCGCCCAGCGATCGCCGGATCATTGGCGTTTGTGTTAACGTGCATGACTGCCCCATTCCCATAAAATAAAGCTTGTGTGAGAAACGTTACGCATCTGGGTCCTCCCCCTGTTCTGGTTCTGACAGATAGTGATGTTTCCGTGATAAGTACTGGACATCTTGAAATGGTCATATCCTGAATCCCAAGAGTTTAAGCGTTCTAATGATATGTGTGTGGGATGGCATATTTGAGTGACAACAGACTAAACCATTTGGTAATTTACGTAGCTGATAAACCCTGCAGGACGCTATTGGAAGCATCCCTCATTACAAATAATAAGGAAGATTTTAGTTGGAGGCAAACTTTAGATACCAAAACATTCGTAAAATCAGTCAATTGTAAAGCGAAGTACCACTGTATAATAAAATTAAAGCTGTCTATACGAGTTTAATGATGTAGAGATTATTAAAGCAGGGATCAGAATGGAGATTTTCATTTTCAGCTGAAATAGCCAGGGTCCAGGGCGGAGCCCGGTGGGGGGCTCAGGGGGGCGAAGCCCCCCTGAAGTCAACAGCATTTATCTTATTTGCTATGTGAAAATTGCACTAGAATGAATTAAATCCAACAAAACAGAAACCATGTATTATATATATATATATATATATATATATATATATATATATATATATATATATATATATATATATATATATATATATATATATATATATATATATATATATATATATATAAATTAAAAAAATAATAATATATTGACATTAAAAGCATTCGTAATATTGAACATGATCATACAAAATAATCTATTTTAATCATGTTTATAACAAATTTTAAATTTTGTTTATCCTGTTCTAA